>NW_027468650.1:11624385-11766885 GCF_046254945.1 Alosa pseudoharengus | reverse complement strand
ACATTACACTGCCTAGCTGAACAGAGCCCATCCCTCTCGAGAGACTGCTGTCTTTTGAGATCCAACACATCCTGTTAAATTGCTGATAATCAAATATAAAAGGATGTTTCATGAATACACTGTGGCACTACGGAACTCCATGGGCCCTGCCAGGGTGCAGGATAGCATTAGTCTGTCTGCCATTTCATTTGCTTTAGTTATGACCCCAACCCCCCCCCCCCCCCCATTCGTATTTTTTTAAAGTCCCCTGTTTGCCTACAGTAATGCATGTTCAAAATGATTTGCTTTCATTTTCTTTCTGCTTTAATTTCATTTGAATGTTATTGGCTGTAAGGATGTTTCACAACACTCTCAGAAATATTTTTTTAAGTAGGAAGAATACACACATACTGTACTGTACACACTTTCTTTAGGAGAATATACACATACACACTTTCTCTACCTCCTTCAAAGACATGCATATGTGCGCAAGCACACACAAACACACACACAAATCTAGTCCTGCATAGGCTCTGACATCATTATCAAGAGCGAGGACTGATTGCCCAACATCAGTAATGTCTCACAGCAAGGGCCTGTATAATGGCTTTATGCTCCTTTGACATGTTATGCTCCTCTATCAGTGTTAGTTTAATGTTGGCCCTCTGTGGCCAGAAGACCAGGCACAATTAAGCAAATATTACACTGTCTCTCATTCCCCTCAGGAGGTGATACAATGCACATTTATGGGGCCTCATGTTCATCTAAAACTTGTATGTGTGTGCCACCTTTGATATCAGCATATGAGTGTAACTGCCCTCAGGACTTGGGAGGAAAAGTGCTGTGTGTGCAACTGGAGAGGTTGGGTGATGCGGTTGATGGGATTTCTCTTTTTTAAGCAAGAGGTAAGACGGTAACAGAAGGTACTTTGTGTGATGAAAACCAAATGCATGTATGTATGGAATGGTGGTGTGGAAATGTGTAATTGTGTGAAAATATAAATTGTGGAAGTTAACACAAGTATCTGTGTTCCATACTTATTCAGACAGCCTTTAGTCATGGTGATTGTGCTCCAGGAGAATCTTATTGGAGGAGAAAAGGAGAACAGAAGGGTGGTGATGGATACTAACTACCTGTGCCCAAACACTGCCCTGGGCCTTTCTGGGCAGTAGAGGCTAAAAGGTTTGCCCAAAAGAAATGACCGCGATTTACCTTCTGTCATTTAATTAAGTAACTCTAAGCAAGTTGGGAAGTAAATCCAAGTAAGTACATACATACCCACTAATTCATCCTCAGAATGCCATGAAAAGCCAATTATTGCAGATTTTTGTTCCTTTGTGCCAAGCCTTTTATATATAGCTAAAAAGGTGGCAAGACTGTATTATTTGAGTGAATTTAGATTGAAACTGTCAATAAAAGATTTAGAGCTGCAACTGATTCAGCACTGATTTCAGAAGCTGAATAGCGATGGTGTAGTGGACGAAGCTAGCTGGGTATAGAGTATCCAGTCCAGTTGTGACATTCACATTAAATTGAAGATACAGATGGTAAATAAGCTGATAATGCCCATGTTCCTTTGCCTCCTCCCTTTTGTCTCCCATCGCAGTTATTGCAAATAAAAAAATTATTCCCCGTACAACTACGGAGGATAGCTTTTTACTAACATGGTACGATGTAGGGGTGTAAAGATTAACCGATACGTATCGGTATCCATTTTTAACCTGTAAGATACGGCTACATCGATACGTGAAGCCCCATATCGGAATAAAACTGAAATGAACCGGTCGTTATATCGATTTACTTGTTACAAATCGGTTCACAACCTTTTCTGCTCGCTCAGACTCTCATTTACGTTCCAAACAGCGCGTTCATCCCACTTCCGGTTTTGAAACTACACGTGGCACGGATTTGTGGGTAATGCAGTTCGTTTTTGGCTACATTCATTGCCCAAAGTTGTCAAAGGACCTCATTACCCATACATCTACTGCAATTTAAGCACGTGACAACTCGCACTCGGTCGTTGTTTCAAAATCCAGCACGAAATTAAACACAGCAACGATAGTCTGTAGAGTAGCCTTACGTTTGATGAAGGGATTTCCTTAATGTTAAATAATAATTTGGCCCTTGCTGCTAAAACGATGCACAAATTATTAGGCAATTATTTTGTTCATATTCACCCAGACTTGTGGCATTATAGGTTTCTGCATATTAGGTCTACCGTTGGAACAAAATAAGCCCAGAGAGTTCATTGATATGTAGGCCTATTTTATTCTTGTAGGCTATATGAGAAAAGGCCTATATGAGAAAAGAGTGTCTTAAGCACGGTTTTATTTTATTTAGGTATTGTCTCACCTCAACAAGGCTACAGCTCCTTGAAAACAATCAGATATAACTCTATAAAATCTATAAAGTCTATAAAGTATTTTTATGTTGTATTTGGCTGCTGTGTGTTTGACTGAAATGTAGACTATTATTTTTTCATTTCAATACAGTATATGATACAAACCTCAGTTTAGATAATAATATTCACACATTTTTTTTTTCCTAATTGACAACCATGACCATGATAATTGATTATATAAAATGAATGTGCACCTTGAGAAAATGATAAAAAATATTTCCTACCTAGTACGATGCATCGTTCATCTAACCAACATCTAAGTTACGACTGTTCTCCAAAACCATCGTACTTACATAGTACTTTGTAAGTTTGGTCCATGATACACACTAAAAAATACTGGGTTATTTTCTCAACCCAAACGTTGGGTTGAGGCTGTCAGGGCATTTTGTGGGGTTGTTTTTACTCATGTTGGGTTATTTTCTGTAACCCAGCTTGTTGGGTTGATAGTTTAGGACAGCGCCCCTCCTCTCTCCCACCTGACGTGGAGTACACTACCCAGCACCTGGGTGACTTTAACACAGCTGCATAGTTATTTGAGAGTTCGAAAAAACATCGTTATTCTTCCAACCGTCCAGTCCACCAGCTGTCAGCATGCAATGGAAATCAGGCGATTTCGTAAGGTATGTATTTTTAACTTTTTTTTAAATGTTTTATCCAGACTGATTTTAAAAGTCCACCCAGAGATGTAGAAGCTACCCTTCATGATATGAATGGATATTCTGCCTGCCAATTTCGTTCAGCCTCAAACAGGTTAACAATTGTGTCATTCATGCTAACTAACGTTAGCTAACATTAACTTACAATTACTGTTCATGTTAAATATACACAAAGACAGACTCATAAAAACATAGTTCTTTGTTCACTGGGTATGAACTGCTGACAGAAACAAAACGAACTTTTACAACGAACTAAAATGAGCATACCAAGCTGGTTGACATTAGCAGACCATATAGCTAGCATCAATGCTAATTAAATATGCTTCATGGTGGTTGTAGCCTAGACTATGGTTGCAGCTAACGTTTGTCAGCTAATATTAGCCAACACAGTTGAAGGTAATGTTAGTCTCTTCACAAGCCACACATACGGTAATAATAATGGCAAACAACATCTTATTAATTTATTCAGGGTAGCTTCATATCATAGCCATGTAACTTAACGTTACTGGGTGTTTTTGGTTGTAGCAGAGAAGACGGGCTCTGGTTGTAGTAGCACTATCAGACAGTCATTTAGATAACGTTAGCATCTAGAACTAGAAGCTACAAGTTATTATAACTGCACAGGTGGTCATGGTTTCCAAGTGTGTTGCGCTAATATTTTGTCTCCTGGTGGATTTGTAATGTTTGTCAACATCATTCAATGATAATGGTTCATGAAAATCTTGAGATAAAGTTCTGTAAATAACAGTGATTAATGCACTCTTTTTTTTTTTCTTTGATTCACAGGGGTGATCCCCAAAACGGACGGTGGAATCTGCCTGCCTTCATGGAAGTATCACAAGCTTTTTCCTATCTGTTCAAAAAATAAACTGCCAAATAAATAAATGTCGAACTGTATTATTTCATTGCATGGCTATTGTTGCCCATTGGATGGATTTTAAAACATTATATTGTAACATTAATGATTTGCAAACATTTATTTGAATTATTATCAATGAATAGTGATTGGATTAAGGAGAAAAATAAGATACTTAGAATAACCCATAAATTAGGTCAGCATAACCCAGAGATGACAGTGAAAATAATATAAATCCTGGGTTGTATAAAATAGCCTACCCAACAATTATGTAGGTTTAACCTAACAGTTTTGTTACGATAACCCAATGTTTGGGTTAGACTATCAACCCAACTCATTGGGTTAACCGAACAACCCAATTTTCGGGGCTAATATAACTCAGTGCTGGGCTCGACCACTATTTACCCAGTGGATGGGTTGAAATTGGGTTGTTTTTAACCCAATGTTTTTTAGAGTGTAGTTTCCAAACTTCAGTAGTTTGGACTAAGGTGGTGAATGAATTATACAATATTCTCACCATTGTTTACCTAGAAGTCTATCTAAGTGTAAAATATCAACCAGAAACCTCAATTATTACAGCCTAATTATACATTTGCACACAAATAAAACAGTTTGTGGTTGCTTTACATAGTTGCTAACTATGCTTTTGGGAAATACACGCCTGAATATGAACAACAGTGAATTGCTTTTCAGTCTGGCATGAACTTCAGCTGCTTCTTGACTCCTCTCCTTTAATGTTTATGTATTTCCCTTTCCTGTGTCAACTCGTGTTTGGCACAGACCTCTCACCTGGCTCCTCTTTGCCTCGCTGTTGTCATGGCACTGCTCTGAAATCAGATAGCGGTAAACAAGCCTCATTAGCATTGAGGCTAATTACGTCCAAGCCATGAGTCGGTAATTAGTACACAAGCATAGCGTTCTTACATCTCCCCGTGTTACATCAAAAGGAAATCTCACTCAATTAGCGCTCCAGCTCAGGATCGGGCTCCTCCACGAAGTCTTTGTTTACCGGCGCGGGTTGAAACCCTTTGCTCCGGTGAGCCAGCTCGTCTCGTCTTGTCTCGAGGGAAAAGGTCTCCCGACATCGTCAGAAAGGGGATAATTGTGTTGGCGCACCTATTCACTGCACTGTTTTAAACACTCACACAGTATTTATTATAAAAAAAAAAAATATCGCACTGCTGTTGGAAACGTGATGTAATATTATGGGATGCCTACCGCAGGGGTACGTTGAGTCTGAAAGGGCCCTCGTCTCCATGTGACCTTCATCTCACACCCTCAGGTGTTTATGAGAGTAGTCATCATCACAAGGGCCTCCATTTACAGCATCTGCTCTAAATCATAAATTACTTCAGATGTGATAAATATCTATATGACTGCTTAATAAAACCCAAATGGAAGTGGCATAAATGATCATTATTTATTCAGTGGTGCACACATTCATCTCACATGGAGAAACCCAAATAGCACACATAGGGCACTTGTAAATCCAAATAACTACCAGTGTCAACATAAGATCTTACACTATACTGCTCTTACACATGTGCTGCGCTGGAAACTTATACAGCAAATCTTACTTCCAAACTGCATCTTGTACTTCTGCTTCCTTCTCTCTGGGTTATTTCACTGATTGCCTGCTGCATATTCGCAAATGATTGCACTGACTCTCACTCCCTTAGGATATAATTCACATTTATGCCGTCCCATGTTCATCTGAAACTTGTACTGTATGTGTGTGCCACCTTTGATTTACAGTAGACTGTATATATACCAGGGCTTGATGCTTACTTTTTAAGTAGCCCTTGTACAACTAAGTTAGTAGAGTAGCACAATTAACTTTTGTCACACAGCTCTGCTTTTAAGGACCCAAACATTTGCATCCCACTAGATGGACACTCAGAGACTGTGACCTAATGCGGTAATTTGTTGAGTGAAACAAAACGTACATGTATATATCACTAGCAGTGTTGTTACAGGAGGTGTAACGCAAATTTTTTGCAGTGACTGCTGTAGCCTACAGAAAGTACGTTCTGCAGTGACTGCTGTGGCCTACAGAGAGTACGTTCTGCCGAACGCATCAGGGCACCTCTCCCTACCCTGCAGGATATACACAAAAAGAGTATGAACAAGAGCCAGTGATATTTGATATTTTATATAAGGACAATTCACATCCTGACCATGGACTGTTCAAACCGCTGAGGTCAGGCAGACGTCTCTGTTCTCAAACAGCTTTTTTCCTTAAGCCATCCACACCCTGAATACATATAAAACACTCACAATACATTACATGGACTTGCCACACTGCACTTACACACACTGCACTTTTTACCCTCTTCTATCTCAATGTATTCATTCAATTATTCTAAATCTTATAAATACCTATAAATCGTTTGTGACACCTCTTCAAAGAAAAGTTGAGCAGCTAAGTGCCATTTCACTACGTTTTAAAACATATCTCTATACGTTTTACAGCAGTATCTCTATGTATGTGACAAATAAAATCCTTGTATCCTTGCTTATATCATATTGTCACCAGTGCTTTCAATGTAGAAGACTATCTCAAAGGCCAATATTAACAGCACAATTAACAGACATAATTGCGAGCTAAACTGTCGCACTGTCGAGCACTTTGTATGCATGATGTGGGTCTAACTGCCTTTAGGGCCTGGATGAAAAAGTGCTGTGTTTGAGGGACTAAAAGAGACCAGTAAGTCACTAAAAGAGGCCTTGGCAATGTAGTTGGTGTTTGTAAAGTGACTGAATAAAAGAAAATACTTGTCTTACACCAACAGTATAACTTTTCAATAAGATCATCGTGTGCAGCAAAGACTGGTGAATGGAATCTTTTCTGCTGTGAATCGTTTCTCTTGTGAGGCTGATTACTTGGCTGTCTTCTGCTGTGGCTGTTCCCGCGGCATTGTCACACCGCATCACCCAACACCACAAGACACGAGCTCCTGAGGTGAGCTTTAGCCACCAGTGCAACACTCTGCCTTGTAGATGACCTGCAGAATAGAAATGTCTTCGAGATGTTTCCTTGCTCTTGTGATTTTTGGTTTAAGCCCCAACATCCTGTCTGTGTTTGCATGTTTGCGCCTGTATGGACTCTTTCTCTCTCTCTCTCTCTCTCTCTCTCTCTCTCTCTCTCTCTCTCTCTCTCGGAAATGTCAAGTTTAGTCTAAGAAAATGCTGCACCAAAGGGAAATGTGCTGCACCCGTTTGAGTTCAAAGCTGTAAAAGGAATACCGGATTGGACGTGTGTGCACTGCTGTAGCTTAGTCAGACATTCTGGAAATCGCAGTGTGCAATTGTATAATACACACACCAAGCACTGCATAAAAAGTCATACCTACTGGTTAAAACAGGATTGTAGATCACTTGTGAAGTACACAGAAAATACCAAGTGCATTGAGTAAATGAGAGCATGTATTCAAATAATGGCTACAGATGTACCTCCAAGCATTCAGGGTTCCCACTCTAAGTCAAATGTAAAATTCCATGACTTTTCCCTGACTTTGCCTGACAGAAAAAATGAATTTCCAGGACTTACTATACTATTTACTAATGTATAGCGTTCAAGAATATTTTACTTTTAAGAGTGAGAGATGAATAGATAGATAGATAAATAGATAGATAGATAGATAGATAGATAGATAGATAGATAGTCACTTTATTGATCCCCAAGGGGAAATTTAAGAATAAATGGGCATTGAATAAACAAAGTTGGGATACTCAAGGAAGCAGTAAAGCAAAACACCAGTTCTGCGTGGAAATATTTGTATTAGTGTATTTTGGCAGGTAAATTTTAAACTGCTACAACAAAATTCCCTGATATTCCATGACTTTGCCCCAAACATTATAAAATTCCCTGACTTTTCATGTCTGGAATAGACTTTCCAAAATTCCATGATATACCAGAAATGCCATGACCCGTGGGAACCCTAAAGCATTGACATTAAGCCACACGGAAAAAAAGTCTGATGAAGGAGGGAACGATCCTCTGGGTTTGGTGCAGAGATTAAACTCAGTCTGTAAAGCTCCATCCCATCAGCACTTTAACGGCACACAGACGGATGAGCATACGTAGCGGCCGGGCGAACGTCACACTGCTTCCGTCTCGTAAAACTGAGCTCGGACTTTTTAAGAGAGCCAGCGCGGTCGCCGGGAGCAGAGGCGACGATGCTGCAAACGCTGGACAGCTGTGGCTCGGTGATGACGAGGGGAAATTTAAGATGAGATTCACATAGGCCCCTGTGGCCACACACACACACACACACACACACACACACACACACGATAACCTGAAGGAGGTAATATTCACACTGAGTTCACTGGGGGACAGGTGCTGTTATTGTTTGCAAAGCACACCTCATTTTTTTCTTAAATAATAACTTTTCTTTACAGACGCCCTGTGGGTGCTAATGACAGAACTGCAACCACTGTGCCTTTCTGCTCCAGCGGCAAAAGGAAAAAGAAAAAGAGCATCAGCATGCTATGACACCTACCATGTTTTGTTGCCTGTCCCTCAGTAGACTGGCAACCGAACAAAAACCGAACAAAAAAGGGGGGCGGGGCAAAATCAATGATATTACTGTAATTACAGTCTTACAGTCTGCAAATGGAGTAGAAGGTAATGAGGGCTTTTATGTGTTTGACGTGTGTGGCAGCCGAATTGGTCTCCAGCCAGGTTAATGTACTTACAGCAGGTCATTAATTCATATGGCACATATAACAGCCACTTAGAGAGATTTGAAAATGTGTCCATGCACGGTTTTTTGCCAGTCACAGTAAAAGTGGCAAAGCATCTTAGAAGGGCCACTTAGTGTTTCTTGTGAACTTCTCATGTGTCTGGTTTATTCTGAGAGGCTTGAACTCTGTGATCATAGTCACGGATGAGGGGTGACATTTGTGTGCTTTTAGATCAGCTTAGGGTCTGCTGTTATCAAGTTCTTACAGTTCTTGGTTCTAACTGGCTCAGATTTCCCAGGGTGACACAATTTGGGTCGTACTTTTCGCAGTTGGTCTGAGCACATTGTATAAAAGTTTCTGGTCTTTTGGGAGTCGGCTTCATTTGCACCAGACTGTAGGAGAGCAGGGCAGGACGGGGCCCTAGGCCCCTATTCACAAAGCATCTTAAGGCTAAAAGAAGCTCTTACTCCACTGGTTTAGTAGAAACCCCTCCAAAAAATTAGCATGTCAGTCTTAACTGCGGGACTCCTATTATTTGATCCTATTATTATTATTATTTAACATTTTTTTTTACTAAGTGTAATTCACAAAGGCCCTCAGCAATAAAATTGGCACCTAACTCCGGGAGAAGTTAGAAGCAGTAAGGACGCTTAACTCCTAACTCAACAGCCCTTACTATGAGTCCATGCCGCTATGTTCCAGAATGCAGATGCAGCCCCATTTAAAAAGAGATCTCAATCAGCAGGGAACAATTCTGGAAGAAGAAATGTGATAACACCACAAACTTAATGAAAACCATTCACTCAATTGAGTGTTTGATTGAAATGAATGGTGGGCTAAATTACTAGTTACACAGACATGGCACCATTCGGAGACATTTTGAAACATTACGCAGCTGCTTGGTCCATGGGTTGTGTATAGAGATGTCCGATAATATCGGCCAACCGATATTATCGGCCCGATATTAGCATAAAAATGTAATATCTGTTAATATCGTTATCGGATTTTTTTGCCTTAAAACCGATAAAATAATGCTTGCGTTACACCCAAATAGTGCCTATGCGCTCCTGAAGCGTTTACCGCCGGCGCACAGATGATGACCTCATCAATCTGCGTCTTGAAGCATACAAACAAGCGTGGATGGCTCATAGACAGTAAAAGAAAGGGATGGCTGCAGTAACAAACTTGCTCGTGGCCGTAGTAGCCCCTTGCGTTGGCCGTGACGCCCCTTTGAAAATCAGAGGTTTACAGGCCACGGTGGTCCTGGTGTAACCTGGCCCTAGCCAGATGAATTTCGCTCCGCCTAGCTCCACTCATCCATCTGGAACCGATCCATTGAAGTGTTGCTTCAGAAGGCTGGACCTAATCAAAAAATGCTTGCATATGATTGAATAAGCCACTTGTCCGTCATCTATTGACGTGCTACTTCAACCACTCACATCGAAGCCAACCCGTGACGCTGATAACAGTCTCACAGTCGCTTCTACGCTATGCAGGGGGTCAAGAGCGTGCAGATTAGCTTCGGCATGTTAGCATACGCCATTTTCAAATATGGCGCTGCATGGAGCATTTGGAACCAGCTCCATGCACGAAAATCCGTGTTGGGCACGAGCTCTCATGCGCGTACATGTTGGTGGGCGGGTACCTATCCGGCGGCTACAGCCAAACGTTATTCAGTGCGTATTTCTTGAGGATCCTATGAGAAGACGTGCATATTATGGTTGTTTATCCATCATATGACAAATAAACAAATAAACAAATAAAGAAAATTGTATTGATCTTGTTTCGTTGTTGTTTGTCCCGAACAAACATAGCCTAAACATGATTAAAGACAATAAATTGAACAACAGCGGCATAAAGACCTTGTCTCGTTACACCATGGGTCTCCAACACGTTGCTCTCAACCTATAGCCGCCCGAGCTTGCCAGAGGCTGAAGCACTAGGCTACTACATTTAAACACAATTATTGCCGCGAGGCATTCCAGCCTACGAATTTAATAAAAAGTAAACCATGCATAATTAAAAAAAAAACTCAGTCTAGGCTACTTCGCTATGCAATTAGGTTTCCATTAGAGCACAGCGCACGTTCAATGAATGAAGGAAAGGCCTTGTCTCGCAATAAACAGCTGGAAATTCCAACACTTTTTCAACTACACAAAACTTTACAGTGATCATCAAATACCCTCTAGATTTAAATGCACATCAGTCTCAACATTTAGCTATATAATAAAAGTCAAAAAGTAAATTAAATCCCATACCAAAACCGAAAATCGTCTGCGTTTGATAGCCTGGTATGCCGCTCCAAACAAAACGCATGTCTCACAATAACGTACAATGTAAGAAATAAAGGTCTGCCTCGAATAAGCCTACCTCAAATAAATACCTGTGCTTTGCAGCCTAAGTAAATAGCAGACCCTGGACATAATTTAGGATTTACGGAAAGTATGCAATCATATGATGTTGGACGCCTGGCGATGCTCTGGCCGTTTACTGTGCCTCTGACACCGCTGCCTCATTTGGATGGTAACTCCACAGGTGAGCGCGAAGATTGGATGTCGTGGATGCGTAAGTAAACTGTTTTTTGCTGAGTCCGCAGACAACATTCTCTTTAACCGTTACTTTACCATCTGCGGTGTACAACTCAAAGTAAAGACACCACATTTTAGATGAGTTGGGGACGTAATTGTCCGCTCAGGCTGACCGTTCTGTGCGTTATCTTCAATACTATCTTCAATATTATTTTCAAAACAGGGTGGCTATTGAGGGCTCTGGCTCCAGTCATTATTGTGGCTACTGGCTTTTATTGGCTTGATTTGGTCATGGGCCAACGCTAAAATACGTTTAGAGCACCCGCTGAGATGGCAAACAATAAAATAAAAAACAAACTAATCATAGACTGTAAAAATGCGCTACACTTGGCACTAAAAACCGAATAGTTTATTTATAGTTCGACTACGGATATTTCACGTCATGTTCGAATGCACATTTGCAGCAGGACAGCAGGCAGACCCACTGATCTATAATAGATCAGTGAGGCAGACCGCTCTTAGTTAGAGCCGCTGTGTTATCCAATGAAATTAAGTTGCGCTTCAGGCCGACTCCACTCGGACTCCATGCGCGTTCCCGATCAACTTTTTCTTCTTCTTGTTATGAGGCAAGGACTTTATGTGCATTATCGCCACCCTCTTACTGGAGGACGACTCTCTTTTTACAGAATATCCAATAAAAATCGACGTTGGTCCATGCGTCATTTCCAGCTTTGTAACTTGGCGCATGGTCAGAGCCGACTGGCGCTGGATCCGAACCCCAGTGTTCAAGATGGCGTTGACTATGAATTGGCCGGATTTACTAGCCTAGCCTCCACCATTTATTTGTATGGAGGGCGGGACTTAGTCACTCTCTCCAGTTATATATAATACCTCCATGACGCTATGTCACATCTATGAAACTCCCGCCCTGCGTCCTGATTGGCTAAACCATAAAGTTGGTTGGAGAAATCACTCTCAATGGAAGAGGTTCCAGATGGATGTGAGTGAAGCTAGGCGGAGCTAAGCGGAACGACATTCATCTGGCTAGGGCCAGGTTAGTCCTGGTGCCCCCTTCTCTAAATATTCTGCTTTGCGTCCTACTAATAGCGATATATATTTAGCCTATGGCCTATGGCCAAATTACGCAGTGGAGAAAGTGACAGCGCAAGAAAGAAAGTGCGTCCAAATTAACCCATCCTACTCATCACACAGACATCACAAGTATCACATGAAAGAGCTTTTTCTCAGCTTTTAAACGATGTTAGCCGCTAATTGCTGTGGTGAACGGTTCGCGAGAAAAGTAAATAATATCATTCAATTTAATCATAAATTCTACCGAAGGTTTTGCGTCCATCTCCCTACCCATTCATCTCGGTGGAATACTTCAGAACCCTTCGTTTAACATATGACAAACCATATATCAGAATAAACAGCAGACCTTACCGAACAGAAAGGTGTAAAGCAGTCCCCTGTACAGTTAGCCGTTCCAGACTAATCCCGTTTTGAATTTGCAGTAAATTTCAACATACATGGATGTCTCCAAATTTGGGATTTAAGTTTTACACTGTTTAAATTGTTCCACATTATTTCATAACGGGCCAAATACAAAACAAATATTACAAATGTCGCCTAGATATCGGTAAATCAGAGGACAGCTGACTATAAGAGTTTGTGAAGGTAGCCTTCATGATCACAAAATGCTAAGCATGCATCTAGGCTATTTGAGTTTCTTAAAGCTGAGCTGTGCTTAAATTGTTCAATACATGATTTCATAACAGGCCAAATATAAAATAAATGTTAAATATAGCCTAGATATCTGAAAATATTAGATGATCAGATGATTTACAGTTATATGTAATATGTCATGTTTTATGTTTTTGTAATGTTTCATACAGTGATGCAGGTCTACTGCAGTGAATACAACTTTGATCATGTTTATAGCCTACTACTGTATAGTTAACTTTGGCCTTGGTGCCCTGACATGTGGCCTTTGTGCCCCCCACCAAATATGCCCAACTGAAGGCTAAGTGGCCTTGCCCCTAAAATGGTGAAATTCTAAGCCTGATTGTGGGTATGGCCCGTTATGAAGGCCAGTCAGTCTTTTAGCCCCGTTCATTGGACTAATACTAAAGGAGGACTTTGTTTACTACTCTGGAAGGTCTGGATTGAAACTTTGTGCCTTCCTTGTTCTTATTGCACACTACCTTAATGTTGCATCTCTTTGTTGTTGCTCATGTAGAGCAGTGCTGATTGAGCCCAGTTTATAATTTAAATGATTGCATTAGCCCAAGTAATGGGCTAGGGACACAGGCTGCTAAGATTTGTACACCTTAAATGTTTCATTTTTTGTACTTCACCTCAAGCCTGAAGTATTTTTTGTAGCTCAAACAAATGTTTTCAAAATTGTGCAGTACAGTTGTTGTAATTGACTCATATTTGTGCATTCATTCAATTAAGGTGATTGAGTTTTAGTTAAAGAAACAGTTCATGAAGCATCCTACAAATGCAGGCTCATTTAACACAGAAAAAGGGTAGCCTGTCATACACTATGCCTGTTATTTTAGTTGGCTTTACATTCTGCTATGTTGCACATAGTTGTTCAGGTACAATGTTTTATCATTTGTGAAGAAGTCAAATTTGCCCTATTTGTTGTGGGCATTGTCAAGATTATCTCAGGGAGTGTAATCCAAACTGTTGTTTGAGACAATTTAAAAAAAATAAATGAACATGGCACTTTTTCCCTAAATTAAGTTGAAGTATTTTTCTTATTTTGCACAAACAATGTTAACATTTGGAAAGCCTTGTTGCATTCAAGAATGCATCCAGTGGGGCATCACAATAACATTAAGCATGTTGTGTTAATTCCACAACAGGAGATATGTGATGTTACCTAAATTAGTTTTGAGGAAAAATAACCCACATATCGACATCGGTATCGGCTGATATCGGAATCGAAATTTGAGAGTTGGACAATATCGGCATATCGGATATCGGCAAAAAAGCCAATATCGGACATCCCTAGTTGTGTATTCGTGTATTCCATTATGAATCGTGTATCATGTGATCTTTTTTTTTTCTATTGTCGTTTGCAGTCAGTTGAACCTACTCACAGCCACTAACCTGACATCAACCATTCACCAAGGTCACCGCAAGCAAGCCACATGCATAAGACATGATGTCAACCATAGGAGACTTTCTCTTAGCTCTCTCTCTCTCTCTCTCTTTCTCTCTCTCTCTCTCTCTCTCTCTCTCTCTCTCTCTCTCTCTCGCTCTCTCTCTGTGTTCCTTGTCTATGAATGCTGTGATGCTGAAAGCTTCGGAAATGAAAAAACTGGTTTGATCCTCCATGTAGACAGCTCAGTATGATGGTTTGTTCTTTGTCAGGAGAGTAAGTGCAACTAGCAATTTGATGGTCATTCTGAATGTAGGACGTAAGTGTTGTCAGGATGTTTTCTATCCCCCCCCCCCCACACACACACACACACACACACACTCACACACATACAGTACACACACATACATTCATACAAAAACAGCATTTAACCACCTTGGCAAGCACTTGCTATCCACTTCAGCCGTCACCAGAGGGTCCAAGGCGAGTGGGACCAAGGGCACCTTAAAGGCTCCCCACACGGTGAGCATGGAGCTGTCACTCCTTCACTTCTACCTGTCTGCGCCAAGGCCGGATGACAGGGTCCTCGACAGCATGGAATTATTCCCCACTTCTAGCCAGTCTGGGTGGTGACAGAAGGGGAGGGCACTCCCCGCTGCTCCGAAAACAAGAGGACACCTCCATGTCATCCCAGAGACATTGGCAGTGCAATGAGATGTACTGTGGCCTCCTTATTCTTATGCCGTATGCCCAGCAATTTAAAGCCCATCATAGAGGTGGAGGTGTGTTGTTGCTGACAGTAGTGTTTCCTTTTTATTTTAAACGCATCATTCTATATTTCAGTTCCAAAGCTACCATGGAAATCAATCAATAAATAAATGCATACATATTGACAGAGACAGACAGAGAGAGAGAGAGAGAAAGAGCCTTTGCACTACAATTCCCTCTCTTCCACACTTCTAGCTTCATTTTTATTTATCTCTCTATTTTATATTATATTCTTTTGTTTATCTTTAGTGATTAAAATTCACTCATTTATTTGTGTGTTGCTAAAATAAACCTGGAGCTTATTTGCAGACTATCATTGTTTTTGCATTAAATAATGACTAGAGTATTTTATTCTCATCTTTGTGTACCCACAATGGTGTGTACTTTGAGCTAAATACTTGATGTGGTGGTAAATTGAATCAAGTAGTTGACTGAGTCCAATCATAAGTGTGCTGTAAGACTTAAACACATCCATGCATGGCAAAGCTTTCTGAATCAGAAAACATATAAATGTTTAAATGTCTCAAAGGAGGCACTTATAATTCATAGTACCTGCAGTTCACTTTCTATGAACTCCTCTTTGTCAACAAGACTCAAGAGCCATCTAAGTGGTCTCTGTTCAAGCAACTAGGCAAAGCGCAGCCTTGGTTCTGGTGGAGGTGGTGATAGATAGCTCTGAGAACACAGACAAATGACTGACATGTTTGTTAACCAACAATTGAGCTGAAATGCGGAGTGACACATCTCCTGTCATCTACTGCAAATGGCGGATGCTAAGCGCCTTTTCCCTCCAAAAATTCAGACAATCTGTTTTCCATGGGGGGGCTCAAATTCACCTCTGCCTTCCATTCTAAAACAGGTTTTCAGGCGAAAGTAAATTATAAATTATTTATAATAAGGTGGCACGATGATGAATAGCCATCACTCGCCGAGTCACCTTGAATTACTTTATTCTCCATGGTTTCCTTAGCAACTGTTTTTAAATGGTTTTAGGGTCGCTGAGGTAGGAGAAAAACATGCTCCAAGGTCACTTGTCTTAGTTGCTCATCATGGACCCTTCCGGCTGTTACTATCGGAATCTGATCACTATCTCTGACAATGTTGCTCGCCTTGTTTTATTCATTCCTGACAGGGATAAGGTCAGGTTAATCAGAAACCCGCGCTACATCTTGCCTAGCGCGTATCATCGCACTTATGTCCTCTGGATGATGGGGTGGGGCTTTATCTTTAAGGTTTGAGACACGTTGATGGAGGAAATAGTATTGTCTCGTAGCTGCCTGGAAAAAAAGGGAAAAAGGTATAAAAAACGTATGAAAAATGAAAAAGATCGGGGGTTGCAGTGTGTTATGGTTACAATGTGACATCCTGTACATGCATGTACCATAGATGTTTATCTAAACGTGGACCTATCTAAATGAGATGTTGTTCAGCAGCTTCTAGTTCCTTGGAGATGAGAATATTCTGATATACATGTGCAATATCAGCAAGTCGTTATGATGTTACATTCACCACTTAAACAGAGAGGGCCAGATGTACTAACGCTTTTGCGCGTATTTGTTTGCAATGTGAGTGTAAAATCATTGCGAGGTATGTACAAACAGGCCGCAATGATGTAAAAGCGCAAACTGCCTGTCACGGGAGCTGAAAGTGGCAGATTGCGTTTGTCATGTCATGCATATGCATTCATGGGAGGATCCAGGGGAAAGTGGGAGTTTAGCATTTAAAGGGACACCAGGCAAGCCTGATGCTTTTTCTCTACAAACTCCCCCTCGCTCGGTCTGAAGATCTTTTCCTTTTCTTTGCGTCTTCCGTCAAGGGGTTTCGCTGCTTCTTCGCCGGCTCTGCCATTATACACATGTTTGCAACAATCTCTAGCGTTTCGTTAGCCTGCCTCTGTGCTGTAAACTGATCCTGCTTCGGTCGGCGGGTACGATACACTGAACTTGCAAGCGGGATATTCTTCCTACAGGCAGTAGGGGCGGGCGAGAGAGTCTTCATTCGCCCTGTAACGAGTCATTTAACCATATACCGACTTACAAAGATGAGTAATTAACACGTAAACGTTGCCTGGTGTCCCTTTAAAGATAGGAGGGGAAGAGTAAAAAGCGCCTAATTATGTATTCCGCGGTATGTACAAAGACTGCTCCTGAAAGCGCACGTCTATTCTGCGCCTAAATACTTCCGCCTTGTAAAAGCAGGTGTTAATCCAAATTGCAGTTCAATGCGTCAAGAAGAGAACCTTTCAAAGACAACAGAATCGCTATTTAGAGCACCAGTTTTTGTAGTGAAAACTTAAACTTTCCTACTTGAGATTTGACCAATCTTTAATCATGTATGGTATTATTTCATGATTGCTAAACGTTTGATTCTTTTTAATGTTGTCATCAGTTAACTTCATTCAACGGCGCTTGTATATAGGCGCTGCCATTCAGTTGTGGGCGTTCGTAAATTGCGTTTATGGGCGGAGAAAGGCAGAGAAAGGCACAGTTTACACTAAGGATTGAACGATTGATAAATACGACGGAAACTTGGGTCTGACAGCGTTCGCAATCTGTGATGTGTCCATGACACTGATAACGCTAAGTTCGCAAATGTACGTACATCTGGCCCAGAGAGTACTAAGGATAAATACACACACACACACACACACACACACACACACACATACACATACATACACATACATACACACTCATCCACACACACACACACCTATACGCACACACATACACACAAACTTTTTTTCTGAAGAAGCTGGAGGTGACAGGCACCATGCAGGGCCCACATGACCCCCCCCCCCCCCCCCCCCTTCAGAGTGATGAGGGTCAGCCTAACGTGATTCCTGAGACTCACATCTTGTCTCCCCTAATTGAGCACAGAATCAGCCCGTTCGGAGCGTTCGGACACGAAGAACAGCAGAGGAAGATCGCCACTGCTCAACCTCGCGGTCATCTCCTTGCTAATAGGCTGGATGGGAGGGGGCGGCAGCATAAATCATCCAGTCTTGCCTGGATCGTAAAACATTAAAAAAAAATGGCATTTTCCCACATGTAGACGTGCTCTGTTTTAAACATCTCTCACGCTCACATGAAGGATGGCCAGTCACACGGCGGTAATTTGCCTCCGCAGCCTGGATGGACAGACTTGGAACCTCCTCTCTCTCTCTCTCTCTCTCTCTCTCCATCATCTTCTCTCTATCCTTCCTTTTCCCTCTCCTCCTCTCTCCCTCTCTGATCATATTAGATGCTGCATGCTGATAACCTCTGTCTTCCACAGGGACATCCGAGGGAGTGGAGTCCTGCTCTCTAATGCACATATTAGCAGCGCAGGCGGTTAACCTGATATCCAAAACCTAATGTGATCTTCATGCACTATTGTGTAGGTTATGCTGTAGTGTACAACAAGGTGGTTTGTGCGGGCCTGTACCATTTCAGGTGTTGTCTCTCATGTCTGTGTCATTCGCTTGCTTCTGGCGAGATTTGAGAGTGAACGTGACTGATACAAAAAGCAGGCTTCTGTTTTTTCTTTTGTCTTTCTCTCTCCCCTCAATCTTTCCTTTTATTTGCACAGACAGTGGGTAGAGTGCTCAGAGGTATTCTGTTCACAAAAGCTCCCATCATGCACTGCATTCGGACTGACGGCTGGGTTCTCTCTGCCGTATGCGTTGTGAGTTTGAGTGAGCCTGTCTGTCATGTCAAGATGTACTCCATCTGACAGCACTTTGCTTCTGTTTTGTTTGTAGCTCAAGTTCAATCGTGCACAGATACTCGACATGACTTCAAGAATATTCTCTCATTTTGTCTTACAAAACCCACCCTTCCCCCCAACACACACACCACCACACCACAGACTACAGGTAAAACTAAAACTTTAATTACATGTAAGAGTCACTCTGTGATGATTTTGTTATAGCTTAATATCAAGGGTGTTGGGACAGCAGCAATTATTTATGATCTCAATTAAAGGTCCTATACCTAATTATGTATGTGGCCTAGAGAATGCAAATCAAACACATGACCCTACTCAAAGGACCACTGATTTTTTGTTATCAGGTTTATAATGAGTGGACGTATAAGATGGTCATAAAGGAAGGGCAGAGCACCCTGCTGGGAGTGCAGACATTTTACAGCCATGGAGAAAAGAGCTATTGTAGGTACTATATTGCTACAGGCTCAATGGACCCCTAAATAAAGATAGATATAATAAAGTAAAACAAATAATGTTAATTGGCCATGTTGGGAATTTAGTTCAAAGGTGTTTTTTTTAACTATTATAAAATTTTCATCTCAGCTGTTGTGTGTAAAATATTATGATGTATTTAAAGCCAGTTCACCGTAGTGTTAAATGTGAGTCAATATGTCTTCCTGACAAAGTCTGATAACTTATTGGAGTTTGAATAACTTCGTACAATTCTGGTTATTATCTGGTTGGAATTAGAGGAATCAGATCATATTGTAATTGAAGTCCCATAAGCAGAGACATACTGTACTAACTCTAAATCTTTTTAAAAAAACATTAACTAAATACATCAAAACTGCTGAAGGTCTGTTGAATATAATATGCACACACCTTTAGACCGCACAACTAACAAATAATCAAAGAACCCTCTCATCCAAACCAACCACGCCTCGTCTCTCTGGAAGATGTTACAGGTCCATATGAATTGACACCACAGGTTTCAAAAATAGCATCTTCCCTTCAGCAATCACATTCCTGAACACAACACTGAACAACATCTGAACAATGACATTTTTTATTGGTTAGTTTTTGTTTTCTTTATTTCCCCCCTTTTACAAGATTGACCTGTTTTTTTCTTTTTCCAAATCATAGTAAATAAAGTACAGAAAAAGGAAAGGTCAACACATCTTTTTTACATTTAATTTAATTAAGCTAGAAGACCTTGAACCTTGAACATTGCCAAGATAATGATATGCTGTATAAACAAAGATTTGAGCTTTACCACTGACACACAGAGCCTCAAACAGCTAAAGATCATGAAATTAATAAGCTTAATAAGATATCTTAAACAATAATAATACTATATCCTCAGAATATTCTCTCTTAGCTCTGATAACATGGGGTGATGTGTGACTAGAGCAGCGTTTGAAGTCCGTGCTGCTGAGCTGGCACTGGGGCAAGAAGAAAAGTGGAAGCTGTCAGAGGAGGAAGTCCTCCCAGGGTTAATTCAGGTCAGGAAACATGAATGATTTACTCAGGGCTAGCAGGGGACTTGTATGTGAGAGATCTGTGGCAGGGCTGTCTCCACAAGCTGCGTTGGAGCATGTTCAAGGGGCCCATTAGAATAGCAACACTCTCATCTATGTCACGGTAATTGAAACTTGAGACCTGACAGCACTTGGTCAGTCTCTGTAGGCAAAGGCTTTTAAGCTGAATTAAGCTGAATTACCTCTTCACAGAGGTTGACTTTCATTCACAAAAACAATTGCTGTCATTCTCTCTCCTGCGCAAACAAAAATGTGTTACGTTCCAAGTAGCCTAGTGCGTAATTCTGCTTCATAAAGTTGAACAAATACATTTGGTTATTTCACAGAAAAATATAAATAGCCAGTTTATTGTCTACAGTGCAGAGTTGGTAAGTTATGGTGGGCCAACTTGGAGTGAACATAGAAACAGGGGAAATTCTTTCTCTAGTAGCTGAGTAGCCTGATGGTAGGCAGGTGCGCACATAGACATACGGCCGAGCACTATGCAAGCACCAATGAATCATGCTCTCACGACAATCACGCCGTTAAACTTAAATAGGTTAACATCACTCTAAGTTCGCCTTCAAGCAAGGAAAACAATGATTTTGAAGACATCTGTTTTGTTGGATGGGCAAGGTGGTAGCAACAGGGCAACACAGAGACAGGCCCGATGGCAGGGCTAATGTTATGAGAGTATTAAAATATGGGATATTCTACGGGAAAATATTAAAACGGCAAGACAGCGGGGGGAAGTTAAAATACGTGATAAACACAGGAAAAGTTGGCATGCATGTTTCGGTCCTTGTGCACAGGGATTATTTGTCACATTATTAATCACATATGATTATTTGTGAAATTGTGCAAACAGGTGCAACACATTTGAAAAGGAAGGACTGGTAGCATGCAAGCTCCCGGGAGAGAGATTGATTTAAGAACGTTATCACAATATGTCTTCATGGCGCAAAGCAGCAGCGACAATTGGCAGGGGAGGGTCATGTCTTTTCTGACAATTCTGTCGGAGGGTCATTGAAAAATTTCTAACAGGCAAGGGAGGGTCATGCAACTCTTGACTGAAGCACTTAAAATCCCTCCGGTGGCCCCTTCAATAAATAACGAACAGTCCCTAAACATTGTTTACTTTTTAAATCATCAAGAAATGCATGCGTTGCTCCATTGCACATGTACAGCATTAGACCTATACAAAAGTGGTACTCTAGACATATAACAGATGTACGAGCTCTTGACTGGCATTAATCCATTGTATTCCACTGTATTTTCTTTTTTGATTTTTTTCTTTTTTTGTTTGATTGGTGGCACACAGCCAGCTACCAGCTGCACTCCCTAATTCCACTTTTTTCCAATCTTTTTTTCCCCCTTTGCTTAATTGTTTTTTCTACAAGTATGAGTAATATAAACATCTTTGAACAACCCTTACAAAAAAACAGCAGCTGCTAGCTGTTAAAGAACCTTCATAAAATAATTGTGCAAATGTGCATTGTGCATTTTTGTCTGAACCCTTTCAGAAAAAGGGTTATGGGCAGTGTTACTTTTTTTTAACTGAATACATGTGAGAAATGTTTGATTAATCCTACACATTAAAAGTGAATAATCAACTGTAAAGTTAAAGTATGAAGATGCATAGGCTACATGAGTTTGGGCATACATCTGATTTATCTGATTTTTAATATATATATATAAAAATATATATTTTTATTGGGATTTGTAAAACAGGTGCCAAAATCTTGGCCAAGTATATACAAAATATATGATTAAAGAGTTTATCCGCCCACCCCTCCCCCAGCCCTCTCCACATACACCCCCACCCCCTTCTCCGTCCCCCACTGCCCATCCTTATCCACCCACCCCAATACATCCAATACATCCACACCAATCCTCAGTCTCACCCATTCTGCTACACACACACAAATAAAGCAAAACATATAAAATAGGAAATATAACAAAAAAACAAAAAACAAACAGATATAATATATATATATATATATATATATATATATATATATATATATATAAAGATAACTAAGTAATAGTGATAATGAAAAAAGAGGGGTGATTTATCTGATTTTGATAATATTTCCATCCTTTGATATTGCATTGAATATGAGCGTGCTGTAAGTAGGCTGTGCATACCTCTTTCCCAATCCAAATTCAAAAAATATTAAAACTCTCACCAAAAATATGTTTTCAGTGTCTGTGCCATCACCTCAGGGGGTGAGACTGACTGTTAGCAGTGAGTCGAGCTGTGAGGAGCAGAGCCAATTTACAGGTAAACACCTTTTGTCAGAATCTCCAGCACTGAGCCTGCTGTTTGCATCAACAGATGACTCATGACATGAGTTTGGATGGAATGTTTATGGTTTAGAATAGTGGGGTTAGAATTATACACAGTGGCTTGTGGATGCCTCATGTTGTAATGAAGAGTTGGGTAGGCCAGCATTGTTCTAAACATTGCATCAAGTCCATGAATAAAGTCCCCATGTCTCCAAAGCACACCGGAGTAAGGACACAATGCCACACGGCTAATTCATTTCTTACCCCCCTTTTCCTCTGTGAGCAACGCACACAGAAGAAGCACTATCAATCTAGGGAAAAGGGACGCAGCACAGCAACACATTAGATGGAACAAAAACAAATAAAGAATTCCTAAAGGTGCTGTAAATACACCTTATGGAGTATAAACACCTCATGCATTATGTTAGGGGATGTAAAGGTGAACAGGATGTAAAGCGTTGTTGCAAAATTAACCAGGGTGTTCACGGCACCTTTCCCACGAGGTGTTGATATTGCAATTATGACCCAGTTGTATTATCCAGCTAATTACACAGTCACCAGCCAAACTAATCAACAGTTTGACAAAGCATGCTAATCTGCAACAATGCTATTATCCATGTCACCAAGTAGCTGATTAGCACTGGTTGCCCATGCCAACCATCTGATAGAGCAGGGGTTTGCTATTAAATGGCAGGCCTTGGGACAGCCTGGCGAACATGTCAGATGTGCTGTCAGTATCTCTAAGGATTGATCTTAGAGTGTTTCAGGAAATGTGCAGGACGTCGTGTACCCTCACACATTATATAAACAAGCGAGTTGAATATACATTCTGCAAGAAATACTGTACTGTTTTGTTTGAAATGGGTCTTAAACATGCTGCAAGACCATCTTAGCAGCTTCAGTGAAAATTAAACTAAAACTTGGACTGTGCAACTGTAATCCATCCTGACATAAAATATCATCAAGCATTCTCTTGGCTTAAGTAAATTTTGTCATTTATCAATCGGTATGCAATGTTAGAGCTCATTGATTATTGAAAGAGTATTTTAGGGGCATAGAAAAATGAGAGAATGCAAGATTTCAAACGGCCTCTCTCTCTCTCTTTCTTTCCCTCCCTCCCTCTAGTGTTCTATAGTACCAATAATACTCCTTGGTACTATACGCCTTAATATCTGTCACACACACAAACACACACACACACACACACACACACACACACACACACACACACACACACACACTTAACAGATGATAGCTGAACTATCACTGTTAAGAGTTCATGTTTTAATGTCAAAACCATAATGATCAACTCTAAGCATTCTAGGCTTATTTATCTAGTGATAGGTTTATTAATTTAGTGTTGTGCTTACAGTAGTTCTAGTCAATAAGGGAAGTTATTTCACACCTGTTGGCCCATTCAGTCAGTGCCATAATAGCAGCTTCTTTGCTCATGAAACATACACTCTAAGTCCAAAATCGTCTGTTTGGTTGGGTGCTAAATCCTAGCTGAAGCCAAATGCACTCCAACTCAGATCTATGGCAGGCTGAGTTGCACCCGTCCATCACAGAACAGCTCTGAAAGGCTCCATTGCACTGAGATTCCAACCAATCCACCAATTCCACAGCTAACACTCTAACCTCAACCCCTTCAACACCACACGGCTGCACTGATTGAATTCTGACAAGTGATTTGTATATCCTGCTCCTGCCATTGAGCAGCTTTTACACACATATATCTGTTTCCAGCGTGTATAGTTTTCGAAGGCTTTTTAGACAGAAGCTGTGTTCTCTCATCGCAGCAGATGGCAATTTAGTGTTGGCCTGCAGTACCTCCTCAGCCTACCGCAGTGAGGCTCCTTGGCGCTCCCCGCTGCAGAGCCTCACTGAAGGAGACCCATTATCTTTCCACTGGAGGCCCGCGGTGTTTCTGGCACACTCCGAGCATGATGGGTAGTCGGCAGTCAGCGGCAATCAGGCATGCCATGAGCGACGCTGGGTGTCTGGGCAAACAAAAAAAGTAAAAAAGGAAAATGACAGAAAAACCAACAGCTACATCTCCAGTCTTTGCTGAGTAATGTTAGTCAGAGAGCCTGGCGGTGGACCCTTTGGAAAATGAACGTTCTAAAGAATGTCTGGGTTCATTGAATTCAATATAGAATTTTAGAACCTTGAATTGTTGCGGAACAGAATCTTATGTTAGAATGTTCAAAACCCCTCCACCAACCCCCCTCCACCGCTCTGATGATGGAGAGGACTCTCGCCATGTGATGCCAGTAACCGCAGGGCACCCAACAGAGGCGCTTGGTGAGCACGAGCAGGTGCCACCAGGCTGCCCAAGGGCAGGCTGGCATCGCTGCCTTCACCAGGATGTGGGCAAATTGGAACACAGATCACAAGGAGCCATGGCTGCTTGGATGTTGGACTTTATTAGATCATTATTCAGACAACTGACCGCACCAGAAAATAAAAGTTTGTATGTGCGTGTGTGCGTGTGTGTGTGTATCTGTGTGTTTATGTGTATGTGTGTGTGTGTGTGTGTGTGTGTGTGTGTTTATGTGTTTGTGTGCATGTGTGTGTGTGTGTGTGTGTGTGTGTGTGTGTGTATAATAAAGGATGTATGCCAGAATCTAACAATATGAGGAAAGGCATTGTTCTCAACATGTTATTATGACCGCCGCGCAGCGAAGCGGCGGTCATATAGGTTTAGTCAGATTTTTTTTTTTTTTTTTATTTATTTATTTTTTTCGCATGTCCAAATTTCTGTCAATGATTCCCGGGACACTGAAAGACCGGGGTAGACGAAACTTGGTGGGCATGTAACCCCATATGGATAGCATGGAACCATCGTTTTTCGTTTTGATCTGTAGCCCCCCCGCTGGACTGCTCCCCCCGAAAGGAGGGTAGGGCAGACACAGTTTTCTGTGAATATCTCGAGAACCGTAAGGTTTAGGAGGACCATTTTTTTTTTGTATGTTGATCTCAAGAGGCCATGTCAACCCATTCCATAACCACTCATTTCATGTATAGCGCCACCTAGTTAAACACAAAAAAGTAAAAATGAGGTGTTGTAATCGCAGGTATCTGTGACCTAACATAGTCAAAACTGCACGAAATTGGAAGTGTAGGATCATTATGACACCCTCTGAATGCACGCCAAGTTTCGTGGAATTCCGTTCATGGGGGGCCACACAATAAATTCATTTATGTTACTATACACCAACTGGCCTGTAGGTGGCCGGAGACAGTTTTCTGTGAATATCTCGAGAACCGTAGGGCCTAGGAGGTCCACCTTTTTTTTGTATGTTGATCTCAAGGGGCCATGTCAACCCATCCCATTACCACTTATTTCATGTATAGCGCCACCTAGTTAAAAATTAAAAAGCAAAAAATTAGGTGTTTTCATCACAATATCTCTGGCTGACATGGTCAAAACTGCACGAAATTTAAAGTATAGGATCATTATGACACCCTCCGAATGCATGCCAAGTTTTGTGTACTTTCGTTCATGGGGGGCCTTACAATAAAACAATTTATGTGTACATTTAGTGACGTACACCAACAAGGATTCCTGGGACACTGAAAGACCGGGGTACACAAAACTTGGTGGGCATTTACCCCCACATGGATAGCATGGAACTGTCATTTTTCGTTTTGATCTGTAGCCCCCCCGCTGGTCTGGACCCCCCGAAAGGAGGGCAGGCCAGACACAGTTCTCTGTGAATATCTTGAGAACCGTAGGGCCTAGGATGACCATTTTTTCCGTATATTTGCCTCCAGGGGTCATGTTAGCCCAGTTCATGTGCACACATGTGCACAAACAGATACACACACACACACACATTCACAGTAATCATGACACATACTCACACAGTAGACATATGTACGCTTCCATGCACAGGCACATACGCAGGCACGCACACACACACACACACACACAAACACACACACCCACACACACTCACACACACCCACACACATAACATAAACATAACACAAACAATCAAGAATTTCTCATAATTATGAACAGGCAAGATGGAGGTGGGGTTGTATAAAATGAATTTTACATGTGAAATCTATGAACTAATCATGTTTTGGTACTTGTTGTCTAGCAGATACCAGTGAGAATTGAGTGTGGATAATGCAATTTAGTGAGACAGTTAGAATCATATAGGCCTTTCAGCGTGATTTCTTTTTGTGGAAAAAATGTGCTGGACTGGGCGGCGGTCATATTTTGTACCGCTCTGCGGTACATCTAGTTTTCTATGGACTCATCACTAGTAATGATACTCTTAGGAGACATGATCTGTTGTGGGCGTAGTGTTTACATTTCAGCAAACAAATCCCTCTTCCCAGAGGCTGTGGCAGGAACTTGTTGTTGAGATGGAAGGTATGACACGTCTATCTACCTGCCCATCTCTCCCGATGCAAAACAAAACCTTACGATCCTGACCTGCACGCCTCCGTCTCGCCGAAATTATGGCCTCTGCCCTGTTGAGCTTCCAGGAGAGTAAGATGCCAGTCAACCCCCCCCACCCCCCCCCCCACTCTACCAACACAGAACCCCTCTCACCCATCCCACCCCTAACGCCAACTCTGAGTACAGGAAGGAATTCAGCAGATGAAAATGTCAGGCTTTTACCCACTGGCCGTCATTAGTAAATACACAGGCCCTAAAGAGAGGAGGGGAGGCGGGGGAGTGGAGAGGAGAAGAGAGGAGAGGGGAGGTGTGGAGAGGTGAGAAGGAGTGGAGAGGAGGAAAGTGGAGAGGAGAGGAGGTGACAGGAGAGTAAAGGAGGGAAGAGGACTGGAGAGGAAAGGAGAGGGGAGGGTGTCAGAGCAGAGGCTGCCTGTTCTCACTGGCAGTAGTGCCTGCTCACACTTTTCCATCCGATGGATAAACTCTGGAATTCCCTAGTGTATGTGTGCGCGGACTTTTGCACATACAGGTCAACAAACATGTACACATGATGCACACAGACTAACAACAAACACGCACACATGCACACAGACTAACAACAAACACGTACACATGCACACAGACTAACAACAAACACGCACACATGCACACAGACTAACAACAAACATGTACACATGCACACAGGCTAACAACAAACATGCACACATGCACACAGACTAACAACAAACACGCACACATGATGCACACAGACTAACAACAAACACGTACACATGCACACAGACTAACAACAAACACGTACACATGCACACAGACTAACAACAAACACGTACACATGCAGACAGACTAACAACAAACACGTACACATGCACACAGACTAACAACAAACGTACAGTACATATGCACACAGACTAACAATCACTCCTACTGTTTCCGGGAGGTCCTGTGAGATGTAGGTTGAAGTGGGCAAGACCTTCATTGATGGTTCAATTTTGATAAGCCTCTGGGGGCTTTTGTTTCTTATTGTTGTTATTATTGTTATTGAGGATATGAATACAATCTGTTTGAAATGTGTGCATAAACAAAACTGCCTGCAGTGTTTGATGTCTCTGAAGTCTGAAGAAATTATTTATTTCATTGAATAAGGCTCTATGCTTGCTTAGCCATAAATCCGACCCCACAAATTGAAAGCTTGGCCTTCACTTTCATTAGCAAAAAATTAACCTCTCCCCTGTTCTCTTGAAATATGTTAATTTGCTTAATTGGTGTGCATGAATGGGGAGATGCCTAGCAAAACAATTTACGATTAATTAATTCAATTATATGCTTATGGCAGCTTTAGTGGAATTGCCGCTTACGACAATGATAGGACTCGGCAATATCCTAAGAAATAATGAGTTCAATTAATTTATGGATAAAAGAAGCCATGTATAGAATTAATTGTGTTGTTTTAAATTAAATAAGCACATAGATTACTTGCCAACAGCAAACAGGAAACTACTGACAAAAAGAAAAGAAAGGGCAAAAATAAACATTTTGCCACAATTCACTGCACATTGTGAAATTAGCTCTGTAAATTTAGTAGAGTTTAGAGGACTGCTCGCTGGTAAATTAATGTTCTCTTAACGATACTGGCAGTAGACGTTCCGCAGAGGAATGAAGCGAGTATGCAAATCAGTGATGTAGGGAGTTGCAGCTTAACTCATTTCTAATCTATGAGAGATCGGCTGTACTGACAGAGCACGTGCTGTGCTTGAGAGCAATGTATCTGTGTGTAGGGGGAACAGTTTGCGGGAGTGTATACTCACTGACACTTTTACGAAAGGAGTTGTCAAGATATTTGAGGGCCTTGCACTCTCAGCTTCTTTTTTTCTACATTCGCAGCGTCATCTCACCAATTAAAGTCACCCTGTCACCTGACAACCATCTCGGCCTCACCTCTGGGGCTCGTGACATCCAGTGTGAGTGTGTGTGTGTGTGTGTGTGTGTGGGGGGGGGGGGGGGGATGAGGTGAGAAGCTGTGACTGTAGGCCTGTGATTTTGCAGTGACTAAGGTTGTGTTTGTACTGATTTGAAGTTGTGTGTATGTCTGTTTAAGCTTGCTTGTGTGTGTGTGTGTGTGTGTTTGAGAGAGAGAGAGAGAGAGAGAGAGAGAGAGAGAGAGAGAATAACCGTGTCTGTGTGTGTGGGTCATTGACTAATAAGGCTTTTAAAAATGTGTTTTTTAAAATAATCTTTAAAAATGGACACCTCACGTTATGATTATGCCACCTGACACCTGACTTTTGCTAGCCTCGTGAGACCAGAGACCAGAGCAGTTCACCAAACGAACGTCCAATCAGCGTTGGCTTTGAGGCGGGTTACGGTGTGACGCAACGAACAACATGACGGCATCCACAGAGATGAGCATAGCTATCGCGCAAGTTTTATTCAAATTAGAAAGTATTCCTGGGTAAACTGTGAAGCTATGAGTCTCAGCCATGCAGCTGGGAGGAATGAACGACACAGACATCCTCCACGGCTGATTCCAGTTCATAATGGAGGAATATACTATCTTCAGAAGTGTAGGGCCTACCGTGAAAACTTGATGGGAATTGTCGTTGATTAGGTTCATAAATGGTAAGTTAAAACATCTTAACGTTTGTCACGTTACCTAACTTAATTGTATGTTAAACGGCATTAGAAGAATACTTTGTTCATCTAATTGGTTGATTTGGCCCGTCGATAACCAACAAAGGTGGTGATAGACAGATGGTTTATCCAATCAGCTAACCAGTATGTCCGCCCCTTCCCAAAAGTTCTTCAATGAAAAGTTCCCAGATGGATATGCGGAGCAAATCCATCTGGCGGAGTCAGGTTAGACTTTTGCTACTATTTTCAAAATATACATGCATCTTCTTGGACATCTATATAACCTTTTGACTTTGCTAGCAAGTTCATCTATTACATTTTCCAATACAATAAAGAGTTTTATATTAAAATAACTTAGTTAAATAAAATTAGTTTTACTTTGGTTGTACCACCTGACACGTAAACTGTACAAGTCCAACTATGAAGAGAAAGTAGCTAGTTTTTATCAATATTTGAGAGAGATTTACAAACTGTTACTCATCAGTAAAGGTCACTTGGGGTCCTCTTGATGAAGCAATATCCTGTTCACTTTTTTCCCTCTTCAATTCAAAATAAACCTTATATGAAAGCGGTTGCACCGTTCTGACAATTCAGATGTGCATTTTTTTTTAAAACATTTTACAAACAATTTAGGAGCTAATAAACTAGTAAATAGTAAATTAGTAATAAACGAGAGAAAGAGAGAATGGAAGATGGTGCAAGAGAAAGATGGAGAGAAAGACACTAATATCGATAAAAACTTTTTAACCTTGGATGTTGATTAGGTCCTGCACACATAACATAACATGCCCAAAGAAACTGATTGAATGTTGATTACGTAAGGCCCGTCTTTTGCCCAAACCTTATGCATTTCTAAAGAATGCCTTTTTGCATTCAATTTACATGTGTGGATGCCTGTGTTTGATCTGTATTGTCTTAGCTGGCCATGGCCAAAGATCCCCAACACCCGCTCATGCATAAAGTGACCATTTGGTCCTTGTTCTGGCCCCTCTACTGAGAGATAACTCAGTCCTGGGCCTACTTGATGTCCTTTGGTGAGATAGGCCAACCTCATTATCATACAGTATTGCTCTGTAAATATGTGTTGTGAATAATACATTCATGTTTGGTCTTGAATTAATACTTGTAATGTGGGCAACAGTCTGATTATGGTTTTGGTACAATTGAATGTATCTGTGCATAGTTCTAGATTAAGAATTAAACTGTAGCATAAAGTTATGATATCCACCTGGGCCACACCCATCCACCTCAGACAACAAAGGCTCTGATGAGTCGGGGGTGGCCCAAGTGAATGATAAAGGTGGAGGCTCTGATGAGTCGGGGGTGGCCCAAGTGAATGATAAAAGTGGAGGCTCTGATGAGTCGGGGGTGGCCCAAGTGAATGATAAAGGTGGAGGCTCTGATGAGTCGGGGGTGGCCCAAGTGAATGATAAAGGTGGAGGCTCTGGTCCTCCAGGGCTCTTCTGTCTTCTTTCCCATCTTGGGGTTCTCTTCTCTTCTTCTGTTCTCTCTTCTTTTCCATCTCCACTCTCCTCTTGAGCTAGGCCCTTGTGGCTTGGTCTTCTGTCTTCTTTCCCATCTTGGGGCTGCTTTTCCCATCTTCTCTTCTTTTCCACCTTGGACCTCTTCTCTGGGTCTCTCTCTTTTCCCACCCTCTCTCTCTTCCTCTCTCTCTCTGTCTCCCTTTGTCTTTCTCTCTCTCTCTCTCTCTCTCTCTCTCTTTCTCTCTCCCCTTTTCTCTATCTCTGGGTTTGTATTGTTTTATCTGGTGTATCAGTTATCTCTAACTTGTCAAGTTTACCTCTGTGAATTGGTTAAGTTTCCTTTGTTACCATTTGCTACTTTGTTACAGTAGACCATGTGAGTTTACTTGTACATTCAACTGAAGTGATATTGGTTACATTTACCTTTTAAGGCTTAATGCCTAATAAATTGTTCATTTGCCTAACAATCGGATAACTTCAATTCTCGTAGTGTGCCATGCCATTCTCCTCCATAGCTGATAAACTAGTTACTTGGTAATTTATTGGTGATACAAATTATTAATCAAATGGAGTCAGATTAACGAGTATGTAATAACATCATTGCCATTTAACTCTTCACCCTATTTGTCCACACAAGCTCCTTCAAGTGAGGATATAGCTCGACGTCTCTCTGTTTCCGAGGCTATATATATATATATATATATATCATTTCTGAGGCTTCTTACAATTACGTCCTGCACACATAGCATAACATGTCCAAAGAAACTGATTGGATGCTGATCACGTCCTGCACATTGCATAACATGCCCAAAGAAACGGAAAACTGTGACTGTTGGAGTGCTGCAATGTCTTCGTTTCAGTCGCCAAACATGGATTTAGTCAGTTTACAACTCTGGCTCTTGGCTTCATCCCCCTCATATTAGCTGACACAGTGCCATTCTTTTTTTGCCGTTCATTAATAACTTAATGTCTTTATTATATTTATTTATTTATTTGGAGTAGGATAATTCATTCTTTTGTTTTGTTTTCTTATGTGGTTGATGTCTGATACCTATTCCTATTATCATACTTCAGTGTAACTTAGTGAGAGTGTTCAGCTATTCTAAGTTACTCTCCCTTATAAACCTGTTCTATCACAAATGGTATTCTCCCTGACCTGTAGTAGGCTAAAGCACTTGATTGGCACTCATCCAAACTATTCCTATTAAGGCCATTCACCTCTTGCTCCAAATAAGCTCTATTCAAGCCTGCTCCTTAACAAGGCCATGGAGACTATTGGCCAGAGTCTATTAGCCCCCAAAACATATTCTCCTTGAAATATTATGCTAACTACTGCTCTTAATACACGTCTACTTACGCAAAATGTGCTTTTATGTGGAGCGTACATCTTAACTTACAACACTGGATCCTCTTTGAATAAGAATGAAAAATGAGGTGGAGAATAGCTAAGTCCAAGTTTTATGCTAAGAGAAAAAAGGATGTTCAGTCACCAGGACAGGCATATTAATTTAGGATGAAGGACACAAGGATAAAAAGCATGATGTCCCCTCGCTTTCCACTTAGAATATATGAAACTCTCTCTGCAGTTGTCTTTAAAACTCCCACCCTCTTTTGCCCCAAAAGCTGCTGAGAGGCGAGGAATAATAAAGGAAGGAGATGTAATAAAATTCCCCGACACTTGAAGTCAGAGCACCTAGCCGTGGAGGTCTGTTCCCGACACCACACATCAATCTTTGATGGACCCTCAAAAGAAAGATGTCGTTCAGTCCAGTGGCAGGGCAGCTCGACACATTCCATTAGCAGCAACGAATGCTCAATATGCAGTCTGCCCTCACAGTGAAGAGAGAGAGAGCTAGAAAGAGAGAGAGAGAGAGGGAGAAAGAGAGAGATAGGGAGAGAGAGAAAGATAGATAGAGTGAGAGAGAGAGAAGAGAAGAAGGGAGGCTTTATTGAATTTCACACAGCTCTGTCTGGGTTGGGTGCCACAGAGCCCTGAGCTGGGAATATGAGTAATATGCGGACTGTAAAGATGTCTGCTGGAGCCGCAGTTCAAGGGACAGTGCATTGAGACAAACGTGTAATGAGCTTATGGTGTTCGCTAAGAAGCCCTGGCTCTGAAGAGCGCTCCGGTAAACGGGAACGTGGGGAAAAGGGACTTTTCTTTTCTTTTTTTTTTCCGCTGGAGTTCTACCTCTTTAGTTCGAACTTTTCATAAACCCTCTCGGACCACTGAAAGCTGGGAAATATCACCAGAAGGAGGTGCAGTCGAGAACTTGAAAGCTTTGAGGCCTCCACGGTGAAAATTGTACGTGGTCTTTAATCCATGTGGTTTAGTTCTAGAAAGTTTCATGTTAAAGGAGGGTGGGGAGGGGTAAACAGGAGAGGAAGAGACAGAAGAGGAAGGCAAGACTAGATGAGGGAGAGCTTTCCTCAGGAAGGAAATGAGTATTGTTGGATGCACGGTGGCCAGACATCTGCACTGGACAGAGTACTACTGCCCAGTAGTGAATTAGGGAAAGTTCTAATGTCAACAGTAGATGTCAATCTCTGTTATTTTCTGTTTCTGGGGGAAGGTATATTCAGTGACGTACCGAGATCCTGGGACAGAAACATTTGTATGTGTGTGTGTGTGTAGTGTGTGCAGTGTGTGTGTGTGTGTGTGTGTGTGTGTGTGTACTGTAGATGTGCAGATATGCATGTTTGTGTATAAAGAGGGTGAGGGCCATGGATGCTAGCGTGACATTCACCATTCACTGCCCTGGTAGGCACCAAATACCTATTGAAAGAAAATAAGTAGCCTCCATGCTCCGTACATTCACCAGGCATCTGTGTGGGTGACCACACACTTCCAAGGGTGAAATGTTGCCATGGTCAGAGGGGCACAAAAAAACATTTATTATTGACTATCGTGACACACTCCTATTCGAGGTCCCCACCAGATTTCTGCTGTTAAAGCTGCTGTGTGTGTGCACTGTTCTCTGCGGTGCATTTCTGTATGGAGTCATTTCATGTGTTTAATATTGCTATTGGTGGGAGGCAGATCAAAGGGCTAACCTGCTGAGGTGAACAGAACTGCGGTACCAACAGCAGGTCTAGGGAAAGAATAATAAACAGAACCTGACCTGACTGTCCTCCTGATTACGACTGCTCTGTGACATGACATTGACTTGATTTAGGATTAGAGGTATCTATGTTTTTTTTAAGCTATTGCAGCCTCCCTACAGTTATTTGAGTGTAAGAATTTGTCAACATAAAAAAAATGCCAGCTTTGTCTTTGTCCATTTTTACTGCTTTGGCAAATCAGGGAACACTCAATAACCTCTGTTTCATAGCAGCAATGCTGTAGTGTAATGATGATGTTTTAGACCACACCAACAATGCAGAACTTTAATGAGACACATGAGAAAAACTAACAAAAGTAAAAAATAAAGAAAAGTTTCCACAAAAATAAAACAAAAGGACAGAGACAAAACTTTCAAAACATCATCAACAAAACATCAACGGCTGTAAGGATTTGAGATTTTTACACACAAACGCCAGAACACAGAATAACGTTAATTACTACAGCTTGATTTATATCGCTATGGCTTGATTTATATACATAGGGAAAAATGTGGACTAAATAGTGGTTCTACTGTAGTGGTTAAAGAGATAGGCTTCCACCGTTGTGCCCTTGAGTAGGGCACCTACCCCCAAGTTGCTCTTGGGACAATGTAATCCCTTGTAATATAGTTTACATAATGTAAGTCACTTTGGACAACAGTGTCTGCTAAATAAATACATGTAAATAACTATGGTATATCATCACAAACGACACCTGACCTCACTGTCATGATATGCCATTGACTCGGATTAGGAGTAACATCCAGCGTCCAGCCTAAATTACATTTTTGATTAACATCCAGTGTCCAGACATCCATTTTGACCACTATTATGACCCACACCTTTGGCTAAGACTTTTTTTTTTAAAACTAGCAAATGTTCCTCCTTCTCTCTCTTAATTCTCCTCTTTATCCTGTGTACCCTGTTACAGTTTCTTCTAGATCCCTCTGACATCCCTCCATCCGTTCCCTTTCATTTACTCTGGTTCACACTCCTCCCCTCTCTCTCTCCATCCCCCTCTCTCTCCATCTCCAGTCATCTTCCTCTCTCCTGTGGCAGGACCTCCTGGAGACCCCTGTGTGCTGCAGATTACCTGGCAGCTGAAAATGTTTAAGTGTTATGAGAGTGTCCTCTTTCCTTGACTAGCACGTCCAGAGGCTAGACGACTGGAAAGGACCATCTGACAATGGAATGACATTTTCAACATCACAGCATGTTAAGGGTAAGTGTGTCGAGGCGGGTTGAGCAAAAGGTGGAACACTCTCAGGAAGGACTCCAGGAAGATTTTGTATAAGTTGGGATTTTATTTTTCCCAAAATAAGGCCTGTAGGCAATTAATTATGACCGCCGCTAGCGAAGCTAGCGAAGCGGTCATATAGGGATTGTCAAAGTTTTTTTTTTTTCCCCGTCATCTACTTCCTGAATTTTTGGTCAACAATACCCGGGACACCGAACCACCGGGGCACATGAAATTTGGTGGGTATGTAGCCCCACTAGACTTTTACGGAAAAATTTCGTTTCGTCCCCGGGGGCCACTCCCCCCCCCCCGTGCTGGGCCCCCCGAACTGCAAAAAAAGCAGTTTTTCCTAAATAACTACCTGAACCGTGGCACTGAGGATGAAGAATCTTTTATGGTATGTTGGTCTCAAGGGCCCACATCAATCTGGCCCATAATCACTCATTTGTGATTTGCACCCCCCCGGTAAAAAATGAAAATGCAATATTATTCTGCTTTAATCGCCCCTATCTTCAGTTAAGATGTTCAGAACTGCACCAAATTGTATGTGTATGATTGCCCTGGCATTCTCTAGGGGTATGCCAAGTTTCGTAGAATTTCATCCATGGGGGGGTCTAAAAAAATTAGGTTATGTGTACATTTAGTGACTATACACTCATTGGCCTGTAGATGGCGGTGCACACATATACACATGCACACACACACAGACACCCACATACTATCGGTATTAGAACGGCCGATACATAATTACAAATTCAGTAGGATTAAAAGAAAGCCAAAATAAATATTCATCATCATCATCATGGCTGCATTTCCAGTATTGCCGATAAGTAGTCGTTTGTTCACTAGATGGCGCATCGTTGCAGTGAGACGTAATTTTGTTGGAAAAATTACGCAAAACGTCTCTGGAGAGAAGGCGCGCAATTTGAACAAGAAATCGGTTCCCAAACGGAAGTTTTGATTGCAACAATTAGCTAGTTCATGCACCAGGGTGTAAATAGCATGCAGTACTATAAACACCTTGGTACGAATAGCATCCACTTCTAACTGTACATTGATGCAAACAGCATACCTTATTCAGAGTGTCTATTACACAGCTGAGCTATTCACACTCTGTTATGTAACAACAAAAACAAACATGTTGCTTGTTTATTAAAAAACATATTATTACATTGTGTGATCAGTATGCCAGATTAAATGCACAGGGGTGCAAATAGCATACACTGCTATTTGTACCAGACAAGGTACTAATAGAACACTTTGCTGTGTGCACCGGGGTACGAATAGCATACACTGATATTTGTACCAGACGAGGTACTAATAGAACACATTGCTGTGTGCACCGGGGTACGAATAGCATACATTGATATTTGTACCAGACGGGGTACTAATAGGACACATTGCTGTGTGCACCGGGGTACGAATAGCATACATTGATATTTGTACCAGACGGGGTACTAATAGGACATATTGCTGTGTGCACCGGGGTACGAATAGAATTCACTTCTTATTGCACCAGGGTACGAATAGCATACACTGCTAATTGTACCAGGGGTGCAAATAGCCTTACCCTAATCTTATAATATCAATAAGGACCTAGGTAATGTTACCGTTAGCGTTGGTTGAGTGATGGAGGCCAATTTGATTGATTGCATTTGTAAACTATAAATGCGGTTATACCAAGCAAATTGATAGCAGCACTGTAATTGTATCTTTCGACTGCCATTTGTTGCACGTGCTACAAAAATCATTCTGTGCAATGGAAGATTTACCAACGTTACACTGGTCTGATACAGTTTTGCCTATACATGCGTGAGACTGAGACGCCTGTTTATTTTGTTTTAAGTGCGTACAGGGTTGATTCCAGCTTGGTAGTTGTAGTCTGTGAAATTAAAAAGCACGTGTGTGTGAAGTATCCAAACAATGACACCTTCATTTCATTACCCAGTGGGCATTTGATGTCAATTCAACATCAATATGACATCAAACATCGACGTCAAAATTACGTCTAGAAACAGGTCTAGAATGAAAGTTGTATCGACGTCAATGTACTGATGTCAATTTGACGTCAAGATTTTGACCTCCTGGATGTCGTTTTGATGTTATTTTGATGTCATATGTCAATTCAACATTTATTTGACGTCAAGATGTTGATGTCGTTTTGATGCTATTCTGATATCATTCAATGTCAAGCTTTGATGTCAATTCAACATTTATTCTACATCAAGATGTCATTTCCATGTCAAGCTTTGTTGGCATTTGATGTCAATTCTACATCTATTTGATGTCAAGATGTTGATGTTGTTTTGATATCATTCAATATCAAGCTTCAATGTCAAATAAACATAAATGCGACAAACATTGATGTCAAAATTACATCAGCATTTATTGACATATATTTTGATTATTTGTGCAGAATACAAGTACAAAGACAACAAAATGCAGTTTGTGTCTAACTAGAAGTGCAAAAAAGCAGAAAAGTGATATACAAAGTATAGACAGGTGGTGTATATACAGGACAAGACACAGTGCCGTGTAGACAGTAGTATACAGTTGGTTTATAGAAGGTGGTTTAGAGTAATATAAATTAAATATATTATAAGGGCAGAATAAATATGGCTAAATATGAACAATGTATGACAACATGTACAATGTAGTAACAAGTAATGGAATGTTGGAGAACATTGAGAACATTGAGAGATCCAGTTGAATGGAGAGAGACAGAGAAAAGGTTTCTTTTAACAGGGTTCCTACACATTTTCTATTTTAAAATCCCATACTTTTTCCATCCTTTAATTTACAAACTTTTTGGTAGATTTTTCTGACCATTCTCGACAATGCTACTCCAAAACCAAACGTTTGTCTCAGCATCCAGGAATCGTTGAGCACCTACATTTGTGCTTTAACATTGATGGTGTGCCACTTTTTAAATCCTCCAACTTCCAAATGTGGTCCATACTCTGCAACTTTCACAACTTTGCTCCTTTCATTGTGGCCATCTACTGTGGAGTTGCTAAACCAAATTCAGAGGAAGAGTACTTAAGTGACTTTCTCCAGGAGTTGCAGCAGTTACAGCAAGATGGCATTGTTCATGGAGGCAAAGCACTTCAACTGTCTGTGAAAGTATTCATATGTGATGCTCTTGCCAGGGCATTCTTTAAGTGCATTCTTGTTATCATTCTTGTGAGTGATGCACTATCAGAGGCACCTATGACGGAAGGTTTGTTCTTGGGGCCAAAGAGCCAGGTGCGGTTCCAAGGGCTGAAGACTGTTTTGTTTAGGCCAGCTCTGCTGCCACTCTGCCTCCACCATACTGCTGCCACTCTGCCTCCACCGCACTGCTGCCACCTGTGGACAAGGAGGAGTGCGAGTTATACAACAAAATTAGTTATTAGTTGTTAGTGGCAGCACTAGTATAAAACCTCTAGAATCTCTAAAAACAATCACAAATAGGGCAGTTCATCACAGTTCAACAATTGTGGTTTGGAACTAGGCCTGCTGCAACTAGATTGATAAAAAGTAATGTAGTTGCAAACATCTCACCTGGCTACTTGTATTTGGGAAGAGCAAAAGCTATCAGCCATCAGCATGATCATGTTATTAGGTTGTTGTTGTAGAACAAGGAAAGGAATATCCAGTGTTTCCTCTACATTTATTTAAGCATGGCGGTCCGCCACGGTTTAAATCCTATCCCTCTCAAGCCCTCTGAAGTCACATTAAATGGGATAGGATTCAGGAACTAATTAATTTAAACCTCACTGACCAGAAAATGTAATGTCTCGGCTGCTTTAGCAACACACCTAAGCTGCTGTGTAGTGGGTCCCATTTAGAAGTGGCTACTTCATTCGCGCTTTCCTTAACTCATGGAGCTGCGTGAATTTTATTACAACTTTTCGCCACGATATGGCAGTTTAAGTCCGCTTGATACTGTAAGGCGTAAGCCATTGGTTTCCAAAGGAGATTTTATTTGTGTCGCCAATAGCCTATTGACAATTTATGTTGTAAATAGGCCTACCTTATAAGCCTACCTGTAGCTTAGGGAAGCTAACAGCTTTCTATTAGGATCTAGTTTGTTAGTTAGGCTACAGTTTTGTCATAACTCCCTGATGCATTTTTGCATTTAGAATAGCTAGAGCGTGGATATCTCAATCGGAAAATTAAACAATATCGGGTGTGACTAGGCAGGGTGAACCCAGCCTGATCTGCCCGCTATTTATTTTTTGATTTCTTAAAAGATTGAGCTTGGTGAAAGCCAGACTAGCCATGGACCTCAGTTACACAATGCAAGGGAACATGAATCAGCCTATATTTGCACAAACAATAACGGACAACAGCTCTTCAACTTTGGCCCGTTAAAATGTGTATGAACAGTCTAGCGACGCATTTCATCAAGGCCCATTTGGACATGTCAGTTATTTGCACCACTGGTTAGATGTAAAACAGCATTTCGTTTCAGACTACTGTTACTTAATTTGTGAATTAACAATAACGTTTCAGACTACTGTTACTTAATTTGTGCATTGACAATAAAGTATTACATGAACTAAAGATGACTAAAATCTTATGTAGCAGAAGAAACATTCACAAAAAATCCATCCATCCAAAAATGACCTTTGTTTTTGATAGCTGTTGAAAACGGCATGGAACTGACAGAGATGTTTTTGTTCATAAATAAACAAACAAACAAATAAATAAATAAATAACATTATGCTGATACCTTTTGCTTTTCCCAAATACAACGTAGCCTACAGGTGTAAGTGACCTTTCATCAATCCAGTTGCAATTGATGAACTGTGATGAACTGCCCTACTTGTGATTGTTTAGAGATTTTAAAGGTTTTATAACAATGCTACATCTTCTTTGGCTATTCTACAATCTATTCACCTTTTCAGCACCAGTAGGCTACTTTCTGTGCAGCCGCACACACACACTCAGGCATGCCAAACAAGCATACACAAAAGTTTCAAGAGTGGGGGATGGAGTAAAATATGGAGACAAATTGAAGTGTGATTTATTTTAGCGGAGCGGATGTACAGGACTGAGCGGCGGTCATATTTTGTACCGCTATGCGGTACATCTAGTTATTCATTAATAATAACAAAGCAAAATAAATAAATTAAAATAAGGAAAACAAAAACTTTTTCAATAAAGAAAATAAACTGACATGTGTCTAGACAATAACCAAAAATGACTTTGCACCAGTCAACATTACCTTAAGGTAGAAGAGCTACAAGACTTACGTCTGTCCATGACATGCTCTCCCTACCAACTCACTGGGGAGGCTTAAATTAGGCCCAAGTGCCCCTCTAAATTGGATCATACCAACACGGTCAAAAGTACAGGGGTTATCACTGGTGAGCTAACAACAAATGAGCTAAAACTGCTAGAAAACACTCCAAATATCTGGACAATTATATGTGACATATTTTAAACATCTTACTTCAAGTCGGCATAGCCAACATTCTTTTAACAGCCTACACGGACTGGCCATCTGGCATACCGGGCATTTTCCCGGTGGGCCGACGCACCTTTTGTGCCGATAGAATAGGCTATATAATTTAATTATTTTGGCCAACGATCGGCCCAAACGAAGGACAATCAGCGGCCCATTGGTTACATTTCAATATTGACACTGGACTGATCCAATAACAGCTCACGTCAGGCCCCACCCCTCCAATTTTGGCTCCGAGCCAGGATTCTGTGAGCACATCAAAAGTTAATCGAAGTTGCCTACACGAAATTGCAGCGGGTGCCGGTAGTGACAATTGTGCAAAATGAACACCAATGTAGAAGCTTCAATACAATATAGCAAGTAGGCTAGCATATGTCAGCAACATGTTGAAGTTCGTTGAGTTTGAACGAGGATATACAGAGCAAGGGACAGTGAGCAGGTGGTGGAGAGTGCGAGCCTAGTTGAGGCTACATGATAAGAACTCAGTGGTGGAGCAGGTAGGCTGTGACATGCCATGCTGACTATGATGATTATGATGACTTATTAATTGCGATAATGTAATGATATGGTTGCCTAATGATAACATAGTAAAGCCGTGCTGTGATTATGATAACAAATAGCGCAACTTACATTTTCTAAATGAATGATTTGCAAACCCGGACAGCAAAATAGTGTCAAATCGACGTTAATTGTTGGTCAGATTGATCAGTTTCCGTCAGACGCCCAAAATTCAACATCGATGGCATGAGTGGTGGTTCTATCTTGGGAGGGTTATCATGGTAAAGAAGGGATAAGAGACTGTAGACTGACGGAAACGTAGGTTACAAAATGTCACGTCATGCACACTAAGCTACAGTATATATAACCTATAGGCCTATAGGCTACTGTCAGACACTAAAGACAATTAGTTCATGTAGCTGTACTGTTCCAAAATGTACCAGCAATGTAGGTAGGAAGTATAGCCTACAGGAATAAAATATTTCCAGCAACAGCCCTGTTTATTTTGTGTTGTTTCAGTTGTCCTACAGTGATAACTGGTATAAATTACATTAATGTCTAAGACAATCTGGGTAATTTAACTCTTTACACATAGGCTTCAGTAATTTTTGGTGCTGCTGTCAATTGTAGCCCATTGAATAATTTGAAATGATACTTTGAATTCAAGCAGAAACTCTTCTTTAATAATTGCTTGTTAGTCTACTTGAATATGGAGATCATATGCTCCATGCCTCCCTCTGATCAGTCAGAGAGATAACCAATGAGGCCTACTGTATATCACTTTCAGTGCTCCATGACAGTTGAAAAGATATGCATATTTAAGGGTAATGCAAAGATTTTGTATTTAATTAGGTGTGCCCGACCGATTTGAGGGCCGCTTGGGCCAAATATGCCAGGGCCAATTTTTGGTGCCAGTCCGCCCCTGACAGCCTATACAAATTAATTATTAAAAGACGGGTTCACTTCCGGTAAACCCGGAAGTCGCCGCATTAATAAATCCAGAACTTGGCACAGGGAAACTTTTACCAAAACAAACAGAAGACGAGACGCTGGTGAGACAAACATTTTGCAAGGTGACTTTTCTGTAGGGATGGGCAAAGCGAGGCTTTATGAAACACTGAAACGTTCGAAGCAATTGTGCCGATTTGTTCCGAAGCTTTGAAACAATTCCGACACCTCAGAGCTGATTAGGGTGAAACAAATCTGTCAAATGCTTCGTATTGGAGATGTAGTCTTTAAAGTTCGTGGCTCGCTGTGTTACCTGTGTTCAGTCTTTGTCAAAACCTAAGCAGCATGCCCTTGGTCAATTCCTGGATGGGAGACCACATGAAGTCACAATAAAGAGAATCTTATTGCTGCACTATGTGTTCTCTAAATCATTGGTTCCCAAAGACTGGGTCACGACCCACGGGTGGGTCGCAGGAGATTTTATTTGGGTCGCCAGCACAATTTATGTTGTGTAATAGGCCTAACTTATACCATTTAACCAGGAAAGCTATCAGTTTTCTATTGGGATATAGTTTGTTTACCACAGTTACGGCCCTAGAATAGCTCTGAAACTGGGGGTGAACGTGTCGCAGAGGGGGCAGCGTGCATCTCACTCGCAAAAGGTCTGAGATTTCAGAGAGGTCAACATTTCTGTGGGGCGCCTGCTATGGACCTCGCAGTTGCAAAATGCAAGAGACATGAATCAGCATGAACATTAACGGACAGCTGCTTCCGTTGACCGATTAAAATCTAGTCATTTCACATTTTACAACATAGCTTGTCACATCATCAAAACACAGCCTTAGTATAAGGCCTACAAACAAGCAAACGTTTAACTTGCGGATTCAATTAAACTTTCCAAAGAAACCTCCAGAAATAGGCTACAATATAACGACTTGAGTTATTTGCTATGTTTACATCGGAATTAACGCTGTTATGGATCCATCTCTCTTTAGATATACAGGAACAGCTTAGGCTATTATGTTGAAGAGTGACGATTGCGTAGAATGCAAGAATATCCCCAAACTCTCGGATGCGCATTAAAACGTTATCTTTTAGGTAACTTTCCACGCTGATGGTGCTCAAAATGCAACACAACTGTGTTCAAAGCAGGATGAGGAAAACCTGAGGTTGTGTGTTTGTACAAAACTGAGCGAGAATTTTATAGCTTTGAAAATATTTAACATTGTTTCATGTGTAATTGAGATTGCAGAGTTGTGGGAAACTGAGTCATGCATCACCAATCCCTGTAATAGTAGTGGTAGGCCAGACCTAGGCGCTATTACGTATACATATGGCAGTGTAGAATGGTTAGGGGGGGCATATAAAAGTTTGAGAACCTGTGGCCTAAAACAATATTGGTGGTTGCATGTTAGATCTGAAGTGAAATGGGTCGTGATGGTCTGTCATTTTTAAAAAGTGGGTCCCCAGAAAAAAATTTTGGGAAACACTGCTCTAAATCACTTTCTTCTTATAAAAACTCTCGATTTTTGACCATTCGGAGAGTTTAGTTGAAACTGTGTGGTTAATGGTGAAGTAAGAAAACATAAACAGATACGATCTGAAACAATACCTTACAAATCAAACGGGGATCGAACCACATTTGAGCAGCCTGTGCTACCGTGCAAAAAAACGCCCTCACTAACCACTACACCATCATGGTTATTGCTTAAGAAAAGGCTACACTGTTAATTGAACGTGCGGGCACACCTGCCGACACCGGTGAAATACACCGAAGGTTCACTTAACTTTGGTCACATGATATGGGGATTTTGAACGATGTTTCGAAGCAGTGGTCACATGACATGGCTGTTTTGAACCACGTTTCGAAGCAGTGTTTCGAAACACTTGTGCTTCGAAGCCTCGACACTGATTCGAGACGTCGGTTTCGAAAGTTACATCCCTACTTTTCTGCTGTATGGTTTTAACTTAAAATAAACACAACATTGGCGTGACAAGACAAGTTTGACGAGTGCTTATTTTAACGTGAATGACAATGAATGGAAATGGATGATTTTAAACTGTAAAGAGTTGTAATGGATAAAAGTAGCCTAGGCAAATTCACCGTTGTGTAGAATGTATTAAGACGTCTAATTAATAGCAACGGGAATTACTGAAACTGTATGATGAATGACATGGTTAACAGATATGAAACATATAAGCAGATGAATGGCATGGAAGACAGACATGAAACACGTAAGCTGACGTTCGCGCTCAGTCTCTGTTAATGTAAGCAGCGTGTCGCTGCGGTGGCGGTAGCTATGCGCCCCGTCACACAGCATACAACACACACACACACACACACACACACACACACAATGTGACTATATCCCCCTGCCCAGCCCAAGAGATGACAATTGAGTGTGTGATAATTCACTGGTAAAGCATGATGGACTCATGCATGTCTATCACTCATATGGTTTACTCTGACCAGCTGCTCTTCGTTTCCGTAAACACTCTCCTCACCATGCTTGTTGGCCTACCCAGTAGGTGATAACCTCTGTACATAACACTCCTATCTGACAAGTCCATGGGTGTTTGCTGGCCAAACAGGACTCTATTTGCCTCAAGACTCATTGCCTTACTCTTGAGGCTTGAAAGCACCAGGGGTCTGACCATCCGTCTGAGCATCGCTCTGTGAGTGATTGCTTCCTTCTTCTCTCCTACGCAGGAGACGCCGCCAGTGGCAGTGAAGTGTGATATATCCCCCTCAAGAGGCGAGGAGGGGGGGCAGCAGTCAACCCTATTCTTCCGCTCTAACGAACAATGAAACAAACAAATCACCACAAACACACACACACACACACAAACAAACAAACAAACACACCAACTCAAGCAACCCCAACATCATCGGCCAAACAATGATACTGACAATAACAAGGCCCAGCAGAGGCAGGCAAAAAAACACTACATAACTAACAGCCCAAAATAAGGTTCTAATGGAGGTGGAGAGACATCCAATGCAGTGTCAACGGTAATGAAACGGTTTTTGAGTTGTGTGGACGTCCAGTGCGGCGTCTTTGGTAATGAAACGGCTTGTGAGTTGTGTGGACGTCCAGTGCGGCGTCTTTGGTAATAAAAACGGCTTGTGGGTTGTGTGGACGTCCAGTGCGGCGTCTTTGGTAATGAAACGGCTTGTGGGTTGTGTGGATTGGAGACCAATAATAAGCAGAGTTGGAACACAGGGGGATCGGCGAGCGTTTGAAATGCTAATGTGATGTACCAGAGAAAATGGCAGGGGAGGCGTCGACATGGCATCAGAGGAAACATATTCGAGCAGATTAGCAAATAAAGAAACTCGGAAATGAGCAGCACAAGGAGTGAAATTAAGGGCAACCAGAACACCTGTTTTAGCATGTGGGTACTTATTTAGATAAAAATGTGAAATACAGAAAAAATAAATGAATTCTGGAGGAGGGAGAGATAGTACGGAGCCCTCTGGGTGACATGGGGAAAAAAACATGAAGAAGAAAAAAAAAAACGATGCACTTTTGCGGGATCTCATTGCGGGATCTCGCAAAGTTTTGCGAGGGCGTGTCACCAGGGCGTGTCACTCATGGGTGATGGGACTGCTCATATCGGAGCCAGATGTGGCCCGTGGACTCTCCTCCATTATGAGTTAGGCGGCCATCAGAGAGACACAGTGGAAGCGATTTTGTGTTCCTAATATCAAAATGCCCCCGTTCCATTTCTTTTCCTGTCATTATTAAAAAGCCAGCATTTGTGATACAAAAGTGATATGGGGTTACTATCCTATTGCCAGCAGAAGCTTCATCATCAAGCTGATTCAGTCTAACAGGTTATACTGGGAGAAAATTAATTGATGTGTGGATTGTGTTTGCTTGAATAAACAGTTTGTGTCGCACAGGGATGCACAGCCTAGAAAAAGTTCACACTTATAATTGGACATATTTCTCAGACAGGGTGGCAAACATCAGGCTCACCATGTGCATCACCTTAGGCTCTTCCACAGAGATTCAAAAGTGCCAAGTAGAGAACACCTTATGCACACACTGGATATGGTATTTTTCCTGTGTTTGTTCATTGAACATTGAAAATGGCAGACATGCCCCATGACACAACATGACAGGGGAAGCAGAAATTGTGGAAACAATTGTTGTCCCATCCATAGGTGCCGATACCGTGGGTGCTCCGTCGCTCGAGCGCCCACAGAAAATATTGAGCACCCCCGATGTGTGCGAACTTACAGCCCCGACTAAATTAACATTAATTTAAAATCGAACATCACAGTTGGTGCTAACTGCAGCATCTGTCATAATATGATTGCCTACGTCGCTGTCAATATCCATATCCTAACCACCAATGAGAGCATCTTCGGATGAATACTCCTCCTTAGGCACTTCCCACCTGAAGAATTAATGCAGGGCCATTTTGTCGGGGCTTCAGCCCTGAATGTTAAAAGTGCAGAATATAATTTTAAAACTAGTCTAACAAAGCCTACCATTTTGTGAAATAGCTAAACACTGGTCTCTCTATAAAATGTCAATTGGTACCTTGCTAATTCACTGAAGAAAGACTTATGATTATGGATAGAAGGAACATTCTGAAAAGGAACGGATGTAAAGCAGTGCTATAGCAGTGGAAAACTCATGTTGTATCAGCAGATGAGAAGGACCTGAGAGTGCCACTGACGTGATCTAGCTAGCTAGTTGAGCACAGTGACTATGCTTTTGTGAGAAGGCACACCATTCATGAAAGCAAAAATATCCCTGGCAGACCTTTACAAAATATAACACCATATACACCTGTAACACCAGTGTGTGCGATATGTTTGAGAACCACTGCCTCCACTTGGCCTAGTGTCGGCTAATGCGCTTTTAGCTGGAAATCTTGTTGGATAGGCTGTATAGCCTACATCTGGCCATATGACAGTTTCCCTTGTGAGTTAACCTGTTTTCATGTGCATATGTCTGGATAATAGGAGAGTGTTCAAGAGTCAAACGACGGATCATGCATGTGAGTTTTAGGCATAGGCCTAGTGCAGGTCCTATTCTGTGACTGAAAGTGCACAGAAATTGTGCCTTAACAGCATTTAAGAAATTTTCTCGGGGGTTCAACCCACGGACTCCCGCAAACTGTATTAGCATTTTGTGTGTGTGTCCCTGTTGATTTCCTAAGGTGCTGAAATGCATACAGTACTGCTTTCTCAAAACTCGTATGACAACAACTAATCTGCTATGTTTTTGCATGAGGCTTATTTTGGGCGTTGGTATTGGGCATTTAATTGTTTCAGCACCCACCGACGGCGCCTATGGTCCCACCTCAAGAGAAAACAGTCAGCAGCTTTTCACGTTGAAGCCATACCATGCAGTAATATTCCTGTCAGCAGCTTTTCACGTAGAAGCCATACCATGCAGTGATATTCCTGTCAGCAGCTTTTCACGTAGAAGCCATACCATGCAGTGATATTCCCTCCTCTCCTCTAACCCACTGCTGTCTGCTGTCTGCTTTTCCACAGTTGGGTTCAGGCTAAATGAAAAAAGAGAAATGGCTGACTGAAACTCACTTCAATATTTGCTTAACATAAACTTTTTCTTCCTTTTCTAGCACATTCCCATTTCTCCGCCGTTCTTTAATGGTGTGTGTGTGGTGCTGATGTTGACTATGTTCGACGCCGCTCTGTAATGGTGTGTGTGGTGCTAATGTTGACTAAGCTCGACGGCGCTCTGTTATGGTGTGTTTGGTGCTAATGTTGACTAAGCTCGACGCCGCTCTGTAATGGTGTGTGTGGTGCTGATGTTGACTAAGCTGGGGGATTTGTGAGCTGTCTGATTCTGTGGGCCACTGGCATGGGATGGAGGCAGAGTCAGGAGTATGGCACAATCCACCTTGATAATTGGCCTTTTGAGACGCCGAAGATAACATGGCAGAAGAGAGGGGAGGGGGGGGGGGGGCTATTATCTCTCTACCTTAGCCCGGAAAAGGAAAGGTCAGGGAGAGAGGGAGAGTGAGAGAGGGTGAGGAGAAGAGAGGGAGAGATAGAGAGAGAGGGGGGGGGGGTGAAGAGGAAAGAGATAGACTGACACAGTGCAAAATGAAACACACTGATCTAAAAAGAAAAAATAAACTCTGGAAACTACATTTTGTGTGGAAAAATATAGAATATAAATCAAAGAGGTTATATTTTCTGACAAGCAGCATAACATGAATAAAATGGCAGACAAGAAGATAGGGTGAGATTTGTGCAAACTTCCAGAGGTATCCATGCATTGTACACACACCCTCCTCCATCCCACACCCCTCTCCAACACACACACACACACACACACACACACACACACACACACAAAACATAGCCTCCTGCTAATTTGTTGCGACACAGTGGCTCCACACAGACTCTCCCTCTCCTCTAATGAAAAAAAAAAAGAAAAGAAAAACACAGGACTGCTTGACGTGATGAGATGTTCTGACAGCTTCTGTGGTCTGCGAGTGTAATCACCACCTCCTCTCCTCCTCTGTCAACCACATCCAGCCGCCCCTCAGTTCTCTCAGCTCCACACACTGGCACCGCGTGAAGGGAGCACAGAGACCCATTAGAAAAGACTCAGCTGTTATTATAGAGCGCTTTTGGAATAGGCTTATTCCTCTGACAGTGGAACAAAAAAAAAACAAAAAAAACAAGTGGATCTGTCTGAATGTTACTGTCTGTCAGGGAATACTAAGGATTTTAAATAGATTTAGAGAGGAATAGGTGTGATACAGAGGGAGGGAAAATGGAGGACGGTGTGTTGGGTTAACCATCATTAGAGGTGAACTCAATTATTGGCAACGATTGGGTGATTTAGTCTCAGCGCTGAATCTTTCCCTCAAGGCTGTATAACACTGTGAAGGAGTTCAACTACATAATAAAAGAATAAAACGAACACAATATAAAAAGCAGCCGTCCATAAAACTGTTTTGCTGAACATCACATAGAGTCAGCTTGTCGAGTGGAGCAGAGTCTGCGTGTTTTTGACCAGCACTTGTATCGCTGCGCTGTCGTCGTTTTTTTTTAAACAAGATTGTGAAGGTTGTGCTACAACACAAATCACATTTCTCTCGTACCTTAACCAGCGTACCTTTGTCACACTGCGGTCGGTATAGCTTCTCCAGGTGTCAGTGCAGCTCTCGACTTCTTGGGAGTGCAGAGATAAACTTGACTCAATTGACACCGAGTTGGGGAGGCCAGGCTGTTGGGATGGACAGCCCTGGATGGATAAACGTGGTTTAAGTCCTTCAGATGAAGTATGCCTTTTTTCTCAGGGGACAACAAGCTGCTACTCTCTCCTATCCCATTCTGTCTCCTCTCTCTCTCTCCTCTCTCTGTCTCTCTCTCTCTCTCCCCTATGCACTTGATTCCAGCAGTGACACAGCACATCTCTTTTCAGTGGTGGTAATGGGAAGAAGCAGCTACCTGCCATCTTAATTGGGTTTCGCACTTTTGACTAATCACAGAAGACACAGTCGCCCCCTGGGCTCGCTGCCAGGAGCGGCCGAAGGACATTGTGTGTCAAGAATATTCCCCGGCAACAAAAGCCTACGCCGAGGTGAGGGAAGCTTCCCATCCAAACTCATTTGTATCTCCTGTGAACTCACTGGGCCACGCTATCGCCTTTGTTGTTGTTATTCACCTGGCAAGTGTATGAGCTTTAGCAAAACAATAAATTATATATATATTTTTAGATTAATACATCTTTGGCTATATGATGGACCCTGAACTTGGTGTGGGTGTAAATTAGTGTGATTTAGTAGAGAGTAGAGATTAGTGGTTTAGTAGAGAGAGTCTAGCCCTGAGTGGAAGAGGCTTTGACATCCGACCAGCTGCTCCTGTCAGATATATAGGCCTGTTGACTGAGAGAGGGCAAACATCATTTTATAATCACCTGACAGTGCTAGAGGACACACTATCTCTGTCACTGCGAGAGAGAGAGAGAGAGAGAGAAAGGGAGAGTATCTGTGTGGTTGATGGCGGTGGTAGTGTAGCGGTTAAGGAGCTGGGCTAGCGTGCAGTAGTCTGAAAGTTGTCGGTTCAAATCCTGGCTTCCACCGTTGTGCCCTTGAGCAAGGCACTTAACCCCAAGTTGCTCCGGGGACAATGTGTCATAATGATCGATCCTACACTTTTAATTTCGTGCAGTTTTGACCTTGTCAGCCAGAGATATTGTGATGAAAACACCTAATTTTTTGCTTTTTAATTTTTAACTAGGTGGCGCTATACATGAAATAAATGGTAATGGGATGGGTTGACATGCCCCCTTAAGACCAACATACATAAAAAAGGTGGACCTCCTAGGCCCTACGGTTCTCGAGATATTCACAGAAAACTGTCTCCGGCCACCTACAGGCCAGTTGGTGTATAGTAACATAAATTAATTTATTGTGTGGCCCCCGATGAACGGAATTCCACAAAATTTGGCGTGCATACAGAGGGTGTCTACACCCTCCTACACTTCCAATTTCGTGCAGTTTTGACTATGTTAGGTCACAGATACCTGTGATTACAACACCTCATTTTTACTTTTTTGTGTTTAACTAGGTGGCGCTATACATGAAATGAGTGGTTATGGAATGGGTTGACATGGCCCCTTGAGATCAACATACAAAAAAAATGGTCCTACTAAACCCTACGGTTTTCGAGATATTCACAGAAAACTGTGTCTACCCTACCCTCCTTTCGGGGGGTCCAGTCCAGCTACAGATCAAAACGAAAAACGATGGTTCCATGCTATCCATGTGGGGTTACATGCCCACCAAGTTTCGTGTACCCCGGTCTTTCAGTGTCCCGGGACTCATTGACGGAAATTTGGGCATGCGAAAAAGAAAAAAAAAAAAAATACATTTTTGACTAAACCTATATGACCGCCGCTTCGCTGCGCGGCGGTCATAATAATAATAATGAACAATATGAGAGAAAACCACAGAAGTGTGGTCATGAGGTTCACCCTTTAAATACAAATCCTCCTGGCGCTCCTGTGGTATGCTGGTGCTGCTGATGATGTACAGTAGGTTGAGAGCATTGAATAGTCTATCCTGTGCTGATAATGAATGATGAAAAAATAACCTTGAAAGTTTGTCTACCACTAAGCTGCTATAAATGGAGTATAGCTGCTTCTCAGTAAATGTTTTCAAATACTATTTAGTGAAGACCTTCACTTACTTAAGAATGAATGATCATAAGCAAATTCCTGTACTGTATTTATCTATGACCAATGTGGTTATCAATAGATACATCAACAGGAGTCAGATTTCCAGTAGCAGAGATCATCATTTTATGAAACTGAATTGTTGCCTACAGAGGGCCGCCATAATAACGGAGACCACACTCTACCCCCTTTCCTGTTATGATGTCCTTCCACTGTTTGAGATTCTGATGTCTTTCATTCGTTCTCTCTGTGGCTATCTCTGTGTCCCTGGTGTCCAAGCTGATTGCCCATCTCTGATTATTAATGGAGTTTTATTTGCCTCAGAGCATTTCTCATTCCCCAGCTGTTCCTGTCACTCTGTGATGTCGCGCTCCATTTGGGAAGTACTGATAGGGCACTTGCCCCACCTCTAAGACACACTGCTAGCCTGTCATACACATAGAAAACTACACACACACACACACACACACACACACACACACACACACACACAAAGTCAACTTAGTTGTTCTTTGAGTTTCTGTCGAGAGTTTCTGCAGCCTGCCTGATTGCTGCAATAGTCTGTCTATCTGCATGAGTTTTGGTCTCAACATGTGTTTGAAAGATGATGGTTTGGGTACTGAGTACAAAAGTCTGTCCCCTCCTCTTGATTGCTATTTCAAAGTAGCATGCTGTCATTTGCTTTTAGGCATTCATTGTAAACATCAATGACAGAGTGCTAGCAAGCAGGATGTGTCGAGCAGTGGGGGGAATATCCAGTAGGGAATCAACTTTACGGTTTCTTCAGCACCCTCAAATTAGAGCCTCATGTGGTGTTGTTTTCTTTAATCTGTTTCCCTCTGTCTCATTATGTATTTGCATGTGTGTATTTGAAAAACAACAACAACATATCTATTTTTCTCCATGTTTTCTCAGCTCGAGAGCATTTTGTTCCCCTGCCCATGCAAGAAAAACAGCTTCTGCAAAAGGAGACACATGCACCAGTCCTCCTGATAGTTCTGCAGCGGCAACAGAAAGGAGAGGAGGAGTGCATTAATAATGTCACGGAGCACTTTGCTGTTGGTGCAGATCCAACCGAAGCAGTAGGCAAAAATGTGCAAAAGCAACTTCAGCAGAGTCAAGGATGCCAAACATTCCTCAATGTCTGCCATCCACAGTGACCTACACTTCCATACTTACCCAAATTCAGCCACAGTGACCTACGCTTCCACTTACCCAAACTCACTGCTTATTTGTCTACATAGAGGCTTCTTATCTGTAATTGGGTGATTTATCTTTACTCAATCAAAACAACAAAACAGCAATTTGATTGCTATTACCTGAAATACACAATTAAATAACATGACTTTTTAATGTTTTTAAAAACATTATACATTATCATACATCACTCCTAACATTAATTCAGACCTTCTATAGTTTTTGGCCAATGCCACAGTCACACGATGTGAATTGTACGGAGAATATGTGCTTTGTGTTTCGTGTTTGCAGGGGTGTTAGGTTGCACTGAGCCAGTGCAGGGACGTTAATGAACTGAGATCTTGGCCAGAGACTCACAAACTTGTAGAAACACTAAAGGCCAGGTTCACTGTAAACCAACTTAACTGAATGGCCTCAGAGGACCAGAAGCCATTTGGCAGAACGAGATGTAGACTTAATCTACTGAAAAAGTGAAGCCTCCCAGGTCAGACACAAAGGAGGTTCACCTCGGTGGAAAGAAGTCGATAATGTATAGGAATCCTGTATCTCACCTTAGACCTTGGATTGATTTACCAGTCAATCCAGCGTACTTACCAGTCAATCCACGGCCACAGCAGGGTGTGCTACCAGTCCTGTGGAGCAGTGGGTTACTGTCTTTGACCAGCTTACTAAAACACTGTCCCTTCAGCAGACCCACCTGCTGCCAAGTGTGGTGAAAACCAAAAGAAACAGTAAACAGCTAAAACCAGGTGTGGAGAAGTGTAATGCAGCGTACTCATGCAATTAAGACGAACTGAAAAAATAATAGGTACAAACACAGGACTTAAATATAGGGAGACACTAACCAGGGGGAAAAAAGACAACATTTGGTAAGAACAACGAGAGTGGAGAAATCAATACAGGCAATGAACAGAATCAGCAGAGGACACAAAAACAGAAAGTAGTCCAACAAAGGACTGGGGCAACACATGACAACCAGCGAACACAATCATTATTGACATGCATTTACATACGTATTCATTTGGCTGCTGCTTTTGTCCAATGCGACTTACACACGTCAGTCATGACAAGAGTCAAATTCTGTGTTTGTTTAAACAAACTTGGGTAATAAAGCTGATTCTGATGACAAGGCCCAAGTGCTTTGCTCGAGGGCACCATCATAGCAGCTGGGAAATGAACCCTCAGCTTTGCTGGCTTCTGCAGACTCCTTAGTCACCAATGCTACCACTGCCTCAGCCCAACGTATGTCACATTTATCGGTTTGTTGGTACTTGATGCAAGGAATGGTGGAGTATTGCTATCACCTTTCCTGTTCTGAAGGATGCTTCAGTGTAGGCCTACCCTATGCTAAAGAAGATCTGAAAGGAAGCATCAAAGTACCTTGCCTAAGCAGTTGGAAAGCATCCAAACAGCTCTTAGCCCATCTCCCTCTGGCAGGAACCTGTTTCCCATGGTATCATGGTATTCTGTGCACCTCTGGTGTTAACAGTGACATACTATAATGTAGAAACATTCCAAGCTGTGGTGAAAGAGCAAAACAAGCAAAAGAAGATTGTATAGGTCTTAGCAATGGGCTGACGCTCATGCACAAACAGTTTGCACTCCATATGGTGTACATTAGTATAGAGGGTTTTTTTCAGTCCAGTTGTCCTTTATCCATTAGGGGAGCCTCCATTTTCTCACATCGTCCCATCTCTTCAAGCCAAGGGCAAGCTAATGAACCGTTGCCATGGACCCACTGTGCCAACCCATCACTTTAGCACACACAACATTCCCTCCCGTTCCCTCCCCCACACCACCATCGCCACCGCTCTCTGGTTTCTGGAATGCAAGCTCTGGGATATTTCTGGGTAGCTGGCAGTATTCAATGTACCTGCACCACACTGTTGCTTAGCTTAATTTTTTATATTATTCAACAAACTGTCAAAGAAACATCTGTTTGTCTTCTATCTTCCTATTCTTTTTTGCTGGCTACCCATCACATGGCCATAGAGACTCAGTCACAGAAGATCTGTGATACTCCAAACATTTTATTATGGCTCCCCTATAATGAACTTCTGAAGAAAAAAAGAAAGAAATCAACCATTAAACTAGTTTACAGGCATTCCGTAACAAGGATGTGTCAGTTTAAGTGTCATTTGAAGTATCATTTGAATTTTTTATTTTACATTTTTTTTATTGAGACTCATGCATGAAAAACCTCTGATGTCATGAGTATCAGCTTTGTACAAATGAAAGAGTGATGGGACGTATCAAGTGGACAGCTGTTGCCATGATCATGATTAATGATGAAAAACACTTCTGCCTGCTTAGTGGACTTCTCTACCCAATCAGGGTCAAACTATGGATGAATCATGGAGAGGTGGAACACAACGCAGCAAACTTTTTTTTTGGCCTGATAAAGTTTAATATGTAGGCTATATTTAACATTTATTTTCTATTTGGTCTGTTCTGAAATATTTAAGCACAGCTCAGTTTTAAGAAACTTAAATACATGCATGCTTAGCATTTTGTGAAAAGAAATCATTAAGGCTACATTGACAAACTCTTAACCATGAGCTGCCTGTATATTCTCTGATTCTAATATTTACAGATATCTAGGCGATGTAAGCACAGCTCAGTTTTAAGAAATGCAGCCGAAAGACCATGTTGAATTTTGCTATAATTTATTTCAAAACCGGATTACTCTGGAACAGCTAACTATACACGGGAATGCATTACTCCTTTGTGTTCGGTAAGGTCTGCTGTTTATTCTGATATATGGTTTGTCATGTGTTGCGTGAAGATTGTATAGGTATGGAAGCCCGTTTGCGCCACATAAAAAAAAATTCTGATCTATTATATCTCATTATTGTGAGATACTATGTCATTATTGTGAGATAGTATCTCGTTATTGTGAGATACTATCTCACAATAACGAGATAGTATCTCACAATAATGAGATACTATCTCACAATAACGAGATACTATCTCAGAATAATGAGATACTATCTCACAATAATGAGATACTATCTCACAATAACGAGATACTATGTCAGAATAATGAGATACTATCTCACAATAACGAGATACTATCTCACAATAATGAGATACTATGTCAGAATAATGAGATAGTATCTCACAATAATGAGATATCATAGATCAGATTTTTTTTTTTTTTTTTTTTAAATCTGATCTATATGGAAGCCCGTTTGCGCCACATAAAAAAAAATTCTGATCTATTATATCTCATTATTGTGAGATACTATGTCATTATTGTGAGATAGTATCTCGTTATTGTGAGATAGTATCTCGTTATTGTGAGATACTATCTCACAATAATGAGATACTATCTCACAATAACGAGATACTATCTACCTATCTCACAATAATGAGATACTATCTCACAATAATGAGATACTATGTCAGAATAACGAGATAGTATCTCACAATAACGTATTGTGAGATAGTATCTCATTATTCTGAGATAGTATCTCGTTATTGTGAGATAGTATCTCGTTATTGTGAGATACTATCTCACAATAACGAGATACTATCTCACAATAATGACATAGTATCTCACAATAATGAGATATAATAGATCAGAATATTTCTTTTTATGTGGCGCAAACGGGCTTCCATAGATCTATGATATCTCATTATTCTGAAAGAGTATCTCGTTATTGTGAGATACTATCTCGTTATTCTGACATAGTATCTCATTATTGTGAGATAGTATCTCGTTATTGTGAGATAGTTTCTCATTATTGTGAGATAGGTATCTCATTATTGTGAGATAGTATCTCATTATTCTGAGATAGTATCTCGTTATTGTGAGATAGTATGAGATACTATCTCGTTATTGTGAGATAGTATCTCACAATAACGAGATACTATCTCACAATAATGACATAGTATCTCACAATAATGGGATATAATAGATCCGAATTTTTTTTTTATGTGGCGCAAACGGGCTTCCATATATAGGCCTACCCAGGCGCGCGGGAACCTATTTTTGACCTGGGGTGCTGAATAACAAAAATAATGGATATCCGACGATTTCTCCCCTCCTGGACATGTTTCGGATTTTGACTGCTAAATACGTCATTTTAGTGCGGTGTGCGGGTGATAGAGAGAAGTTTTAGAAAAGTCCTGGGCAGCCACAAATTCCAATGTTCCGCGACAGCAATCCGAAGCCACCTCGCCCACCCTAACCCCACAGAAGCGCACTTGACATCATTAGCCTATTTCAGTATAGCTAAGGAAAATTACTTTTCTGATCGTCAAAACCACACCAGAGATGTTTGGCTTTAAATATAGGCTAATAATCAGGCTGCAATGGTCTCGCAAATCATTTCTGAATAGCCTAAAGTGTGTCGTCTCCACAGCAAGTGTCCTAATAATTTCTATCAGCGACTAGGATAGTGAAATGATTTTACTTAGGGTGACCAGACGTCCTCTTTTGCCCGGACATGTCCTCTTTTTGAAACCTAAAAATGTGTCCGGGCGGAATTTCAAAGTCGTCCGGGATTTTGTTTATTTTAGCCTCAAACGTGTTTACAGCGAATTTGCATTTTCATTCATGTTTCATTCATGGATAGCCTATATATCTATGTATTTCATTCACATAGTCACGCCCTCTCCCTACAGTTCGCTTTGCATTGAGTGGAAAGTGTTGAGTCTGACCTTAGCTACCGTCATTGGCAATCTCAAACATTTAATTGGTCAGTCAGTCACCTCAATATCGCAAACTTCCTTGTTTAGTGTAAGTTCACTGACGAATTAAAACGTTTCCAACGTTGCAGGTTAGGCACTCCACATAAAGCTGAGTGCCTAACCTGCAAAGCAGGCACTTACATGTCGGTCTCAAATAAAGGTGCCAACGACCGACCTACAGGTAGGCTACACAATATTCAGCAAAGCATCGAACGGCAGCGAGGGGTGAGAGCTCATCAGCTAAAGTGACAGAGTTTTTCGACCTTTTAACATTACGTCTCCAAAAACATTTTGATGGCACATCAAATCATAACCACAGACTGTAAAAAATATAACATGACGAACACTTCTGCCATTGTCTGAGCGGCCTTCTCTGGACGATTGCCGACCTAGCAACTTTCTAGCTTTGGGTAGGAAACTGCACTTTGGTTATCTCTTTAAACTGCCTTTAAGGGATAGCCTGCACACTGACAACAGCAGATGTCAATAATCCTCTATCTAGGCTACTGTAGCCTATATGCAGGTGAATTAAATATGTTGGCATAACATAAGGGATAGATGTATAGGCCTATTTCTTTACAAAATAATATCTAATAACTAGATGTACCGCAGAGCGGTACAAAATATGACCGCCGCTCAGTCCAGCACATTTTTTCCACAAAAATAAATCACGCTGAAAGGCCTATATGATTCTAACTGTCTCACTAAATTGCATTATCCACACTCAATTCTCACTGATATCTGCTAGACAACAAGTACCAAAACATGATTAGTTCATAGATTTCACATGTAAAATTCATTTTATACAACCCCACCTCCATCTTGCCTATTCATAATTCTGAGAAATTATTGAATTGTGTGCATGTGTGCATGTACATGTTTATGTTATGTGTGTGTGTGTGTGTGTGTGTGTGTGTGTGTGTCTGTGCGTGTGTCTGTGCGTGCGTGCTTGTGTGTGTGCCTGTGTATGTGCCTGTGCAAGCGTACATATGTCTACTGTGTGAGTATGTGTCATACGTATGATTACTGTGAATGTATGTGTGTGTGTGTGTGTGTATCTGTTTGTGCACATGTGTGTACATGAAATGGGTTAACATGACCCCTGGAGGCAAACATACGGAAAAAAATGGTCATCCTAGTCCCTACAGTTCTCAAGATATTCACAGAGAACTGTGTCTGCCCTACCCTCCTTTCGGGGGTCCAGTCCAGCTGGGGGGCTACAGATCAAAACGAAAAACGACGGTTCCATGCTATCCATGTGGGGTTACATGCCCACCAAGTTTTGTGTACCCCGGTCTTTCAGTGTCCCGGGAATCATTGTTGGTGTACGTCACTAAATGTACACATAAATTATTTTATTGTAAGGCCCCCCATGAACGAAAGTACACAAAACTTGGCATGCATTCGGAGGGTGTCATAATGATCCTACACTTTTAATTTCGTGCAGTTTTGACCTTGTCAGCCAGAGATATTGTGATGAAAACACCTAATTTTTTGCTTTTTATTTTTTAACTAGGTGGCGCTATACATGAAATGAGTGGTTATGGAATGGGTTGACATGGCCCCTTGAGATCAACATACAAAAAAAAAATGGTCCTCCTAAACCCTACGGTTCTCGAGATATTCACAGAAAACTGTGTCTGCCCTACCCTCCTTTCGGGGGGTCCAGTCCAGCGGGGGGGCTACAGATCAAAACGAAAAACGATGGTTCCATGCTATCCATGTGGGGTTACATGCCCACCAAGTTTCGTGTACCCCGGTCTTTCAGTGTCCCGGGACTCATTGACAGAAATTTGGGCATGCGAAAAAGAAAGAAAAAAAAAAAAATCTGACTAAACCTATATGACCGCCGCTTCGCTGCGCGGCGTTCATAATAATGGATTGAAAAGAGGTAGGCTAAGCCTAATAATAGACCAGACATGATTGAATAGATATAAGAAAATGGACAACATATCCACATCAGTCCCCATCAACACAACTGTTTTCACAGGTCAGGATTATTAAGATCTAAAACAGATTGTTCAAAATTATAGAGCTAGGCTACTGTAAAAGATGCAGTTTGTATTTTCAGAAACACCTTGGATCAAATTTAGAGATATGCAACATTAAAGATGGGTTTCCATCCAAATATATCTTGCGCGTATAGAGCTCGCTTTTATTGTAATTATTGTTCTTGCACATTGAAAACTTTAGTGTTCAAAATAGTCTTTTGAGGCAGTGTTTTTCTGTTAGCGTTGGGCCAATCAAGCTCATTATCATACATAGTCACCATGTCTGTTGACACCCCCCCCCCCCCCCCCCCCCAACCACTGAAGTGTCCTCTTTTTCACAAACCCAAATCTGGTCACCCTATTTTACTAGCTATACATTTATTAATTTTGCAAAACTGTAAAACACAATTGAAGTTTCTTTCAGCTTATCCATGCTTTTTTGAACGTATAAATCGCATAGAATATGTAGACCTATATCAACCGTAGATCGCTATCACTTAGGCCTAGGCCTGAAACCACGCTACGGTTCTTACAGTAACTGACTCACGTTCACGTTGATCTCTATAACTGCTCATTTTAGTTCATTTAGTAGCCTATATTCGAACCTATCCATAACCCTTTTTGTTATTTGACTCATCATTTCACATACAAAAATATAAATAATGTCAGACAGCGAATTAGTAATTATTTAAACATGTATATAATATTCTCCTGCCAGCAGGGGGTGCTGCAGCACCCTCAGCACCCCCCTTCCCGCGCCCTTGGGCCTACCTACGATATTCCACCGAGACGAATGGATGTGGAGATGGGCGCAGAGAATAATTATTAAATCTCTTGAAGTTTTTTTTTTTTAATTTTCTCGCGAACTGTTTATCACAGCAAACAGTGGCTAGCTAGCACCGTTTAAAAGCTGAGAAAAGGCTCTTTCATGTGACACGTGTGATGAGTAGCCTACTTCTCGAGAAGTTCAACAGAGAAGAATGGGTGAATTTGGACGCACTTAGTGAAGTAAAGCTGAAGCGCTGCATGCTGCGCTGGAGTTTGCGGCTCACTGGTAGTAATTATAGGTAACTTCAAATCAGCGCGATTTACCCTTATAGGCTACTGCACATTACAAGATCTGTACGAGATGATCCGCAGCACTGAAGTGAGAAATGATTAACTCTTTGTGTAGCGCATGTGAGCGTTTTTTTTTTTACCCATTTCAACCTGAATATTGGTGGGGACATTTCAGTCGTAATTTGACATTGGTGTGGACACGTCCTTCGGTCCCCACGCAAATCTACGCCCCTGATAAAATGTCAAAAGAACATGCAGTAGCTTGTGTTAATGTTGGCTGGTATTCTGTGATGTGCATTTCTTATTTGTAAAAGAAGTTGATTTGGCGATTGTCGCAGAAAGAGTTTATCAAGATTACTTACCTCTGGTGTTACTCTCCTGTTCTGTCCTCTCTGTAAGCAGGTAATTGGCAGCCGTCCTCCATAAATGAGCAGCAAACCCTCACCTGAGCTTGCCACCTTTCCTGACATCTCTGGCTGGGTTCATTTGCGTAAATGTGAGGTCATTCTTTCTCTTGTGGCTCACAGTACATTCCTTGTTTTAAGGAATATTTTGCGGTGTTCTGACTTGCCAGGAGATTCAGCACTCCTGTGTGTGTGTGTGTATGTGTGTGTGTGTGTGTGTTGGTGTGCTGTGTGCTAGCCTAGTGACTCACTGTGACCTGATTTTCTCTCTGGATTTGCTTTTGGCTTACTTATCTTTGTATCTGTCTGTAAAGGTGTTCTGTGCAGTGCCTGTCTCATCTTTCCTTTGTAGTTGTTAACTGCTTTGCTTCTGTTTTATACTGAATGTGCTAGCCATTGGGTCTGCATTTTTGCTTTGTTTGATTTTGCTTTGTGTTTCTATCTGTTCTGGGAGCCAGGTAAAGGTATTGCTCTTTTGGGGACTGGTTTCCAGTGTCTGTGCATTTGTTTGCCCATCCATTCACTGGAGTATTTATATATATATGTACATCTGCCCAATAATACTCATTCAACACATCTGCCCAATAATACTCATTCAACACATCTGCCCAACACATTCAACACATCTGCCCAATACTACTCATTCAACACATCTGCCCAATACTACACATTCAACATCGGTGCCCAATACTACTCATTCAACACATCTGCCCAATACTACACATTCAACATCGGTGCCCAATACTACTCATTCAACACATCTGCCCAATACTACACATTCAACATCAGTGCCCAATACTACTCATTCAACATTGGTGCCAAATACTACACATCTGCCAAATACTACTCATTCAACATTGGTGCCTGGCCTAAATTCTTTTTCTGAATTAATGGGCACAAATTCTGAAAGATCCTCCATAATCTTATGGAAAGCCTTCCTAGTTGCAAAAGGGGGACCGATTCCATATTAATGCCTAAGGATTTAAAATGGGATGTCATTGAAGTTGCTGTTGGTGCAGGCATCCCAACACTTTTGTCTGTCATCTGAGTTGGGATGTCCAGGGATATTCAAATTCATGGAACGTCTCTCGGCCAATCAGAAACAAATAATTTGAGAAAGAGAAAGAACCAAATTATTGTATAAAAGGTCATAATGTCACAAGGTGTGCTCCCCTGGGTAAATAGGATTGTGTAGTAGCCTATGAACTCCTACTGTGCTGCCACACTGTGCTATCAAACTGGCCCAGCTCATGGGCCTGCACTCAACTGTAGTTCTTTTGGATGGGCTAATATCCCACGCTAATATTTCAATGGCACTCTCCATCAGTCTGCCGACAACAGCAGGGACCCTCTGAAGCCATGCCAAGATAATGAAGAATCTGAGAGTTTCCATGCATCTCAAGCTGAATCACCCAAACCTAAACAAACATCAAAGATTTCTCTTTGTATACTTGATTACGCTTGTTTCTTTCGTGGATTTATTCATTAGCTCGACCACCCCCTCCCCTACACCCGAGTGCTTCTCTCATGAAGTATGCTGTGTAATAACCATAACTACTTCCATAAATGAGTCAACACCTTTATTAAGCATTCCACTCTGTCAATAATGCAGTAATGCTAGTGCACAAAGTCAGCAGCTGGCACTGGCAACTATTCGGCTCTGAACTGGGCCAGATCTGGGCCTGAACCAGTCCAGACTTAACTGGTATCTTCCTGCTAATGTGCCTTCTTTCTTGCTGGATAATAGCAGCGATATGATGAGATCATTTAAATTGCATTAGCACATACTTTTTTAAAATAAAGTGGTTGTCTTCGCGATGACCAGAGCTCCCTCTTGTGCAAGCTTGTTGTACTTCTTCCAATTTGAGTGCATTCTTATCTAGCTCAGCGTAGAAAACAGCTAAATAAAATGTGTTGACACGCTAGCTGATGAAAGTGTAAGTGATAGTATGGGGCTAATGTCTTTGTTCAGCGCCCTGGCATGTTAAATATCCAGACAGATGCTGGTGAGAGGGCCGTTCTTCAGCTGTTGGCATAACTCAGCCTGGCAATCTGGGAGAGGAGATAATCTGTCAAACTTTAATAAAACACTTTTTCCCCCTCTGTCTCTCCCTGCTGTCTCTCAGAAATTGTGCTTTTTTCCAGCATTCTTTCACCCACGTGAGAGGCTTTGTTTGTTAACTTCTTCCGAAAGTTGTGTAGGTGGGCCTTGAGTTGTCTTTGATGCTGGCGAAATGCCTTAATCTTCCCAGAAGTCTCTCCTCGGAACACTAAAGTTTTTTTCTTTTTTCTATTTAACCTCAGATCTTAAGGACGCCCACAATTCAAACCAGGAGAAAGGAAAACAAACATAAAACCAACCCCAGAGCAACCCTTAAAAAAACAACAAAGAGGACACTATATCTCAGACATAAACATGGAGGAGTTGTGGGTAATTAGAGTCTAATGGTCATTATGTGTTTGTTGACAGATGTGTGTTAAAAATGGTCATCCTGTGGATGGAGAGCCACGCTATGAGGGCTCGTCGCCCATCAGAGAAATGAGGCCATTAAGAGAGCATGGAAGATTGATGGCCGGCCACAATTCACTGATAAACCTCAAGTCTTAAGCTTCAGTGACTTTGGCATTAGTTCTCTCTCTATAACACACACAAAACACACACACAAAACACACACACACACACACACACACACACACACAGACCAGAGGTTTGATCCATAGTCAGTCATTTTGAACCATCAAGGAGAGGGGACAAACACACACACACATACACACACAGACACACAGAGCTCTCTGCCACTCATTCCATTAGGCTAGAAGAAGGATGAGACGTCCAAAGGGAGAAATTAACCTCCTTGAAAACTCTGATAGAGTGTGTCTAAAGGCAAGGTAGTGGGCCAACAAGCCTTGCAGTGATAAAGAAGGGACTAAGGCAAGATAATGTGAAGGTGAAGTACTCCATTCTAAAGACACCGGGAGTTGGCTAGTGGACTCATTCTCATTGGATCATTCACTCACAGACAGACTCTAACTCACAGACAGACTCTAACTCACAGACAGGATTTCGTTTCACTCTCGCTCTCGACCAGTCACTCTCGCTCACTCGTTAGTTTATTCAACCCACGACTGCACTCACTGCACTCTCAGAGTAAATGGCAGCGCTGAGCCCATTTGGACACAGTTCTGTCTTGTTTGGAGGAGGGTTTGCAACAGTATGCTACATTCTGAGGCATGTTTATTAAGTCCAGCTAAAACTGGAATCATCTTCAAAGTAATTTACATGGTATGTGAATGTGAAGGCGAACATCTGATGTTCTACGTAGGCTATGCAAATATGCAGGGTTTTTTTCCCATCTAGGTTGGAACACCTTATGAAAATGTAAAAATAGCTCCGACAGCATGAGATTATTACCAGGTATATTGCCAAGAGACATTTCAGTAAACTTGCTAACAAGCCTTTCTTTTCAGTTACAAGATTGCTCTGTTTCTTAATCAAAACTTGTCACTGATGTTTGCCCATTATTCATTAATTCATTAACTCCTCCATCCATTTATCAACCAGCTTTAGAGAGGGTTAGGAGTCTTTGATGACATTATAATATTATTAGTTCAATATCTCTTACCTAACGAGAGGCTGGAAATATGAGGTGAATGTATTGTGTTGTAAATATATTGCAGGCTTCCGCTTCTCTCCGTATGGGGCCTACTGGTTAGCGCTTCGGACTTGTAACCGGAGGGTTGCCGGTTCGAACCCCGACCAGTAGGCACGGCTGAAGTGCCCTTGAGCAAGGCACCTAACCCCTCGCTGCTCCCCGAGCACCGCTGTTGTTGCAGGCAGCTCACTGCGCCGGGATTAGTGTGTGCTTCACTTCACTGTCTGCTGAGTGTGTTTCACTAATTCACAGATTGGGATAAATGCAGAGACCACATTTCCCTCATGGGATCACGTATACTTATACTTAGTGCCCTGTGGTGGGGAATCAGTTTCCTTCCCATGCTTTAGCTTTGACTCATTGTCCCCGTCCCTCTGTAAGTCGAACGGCTCATTTGGCGTCACAATTATCGGTGAGGTAAACAATATGCGTGTATGTTTGCATGTAATGGCACCATAGAGGCCATAGTTAGCATCCACACGTCCTAAATGATCTTTGCCTGTGATTCTGTTCCTGTAAACAGAAGCTGATACCATGTCGCAGGTGAGAAGCACCATTATGTTGAATGCATTCTGCTAAATGGGAGTGCACTAGCCCACTGACCAAAATTGAACATTAGCAATCTGGCAGGGTCCTCATCATGGCATGCTATTAGTTACTCTATGAGTGTTGCAAGCAATTTCAGTTGTTGCTGCTGTTTCATTGATTCTGTTTTTTTTTTTATATTCAATTATTTTTAGGGGATCACCATAATAAAGCTATTCATGAACTAAATACGCCCATCTCGGGGAGGTCGGATCGCCATTGTTATTGTCTATTACAAGCCATGTTGACATGTACAATTAGGATAAAGCAATTACTGTCATTACAATCAGACTGCTGCAAGCGAACCCCATTGCTCTTAGGGGGCATTCTGTAGGGTTTTTCATGGGAACAAGCGAACGGTAACCCTAATCGAGATGAGAGGAGCTAAAAGCTACCATATAGATGGAGGGGGAATCAATTTTGTCACATTAATAGTACTTCTCTCCTCTCTCTCTCTCTCTCTCTCTCTTTCCCTCGCTGTCCCATTACACTATCCATTCTGTGTGTCCTCTAAAACACGGCCACCTGTGTGAAAAGCAATACCGTATACATTCTGAATTACAAAAGCCATAACCATAATTTCATGAGCCTCTTAGCGTGAAATGAGATCTCTCCATAGCCCTTCCAAAAGAGCAGCCTATTGAATTTCAGCTCTCAGCTCATGTCTGCAGGCCCTTCCATTCTACACGATTGGGATTGTGATAGTGATATGAGAATAATTGATGCTCTGTGACTATAAAATGTAATAAATTACATATTACAAATTACAATGGAACACACATTCACATCTGAAAGGTTTCATTTAAGGCCATATAGGTAATGTTTAGAGTACTGTGCTGATTATTGTGGGTGTCACAGATTACAACATATTAAAACAAGACCTAAATTAATAACATAAATCAAGATAAAAAGAATACAAGTGCTAAATAAATACATACAAATGTCTGATTGTCACACAACAATAACAATACACTGTTGACTGTAACTGTTTTCAGACATGTCCTCCGCACTATATGCAAATATTTGTCAAACGGATTTTCGACCCTTGGGCTGATTCAGAGATGATGCTTACATGCAGATGTGTGAACAACACCCACACGCATTAACAGAATCTCCGTGTGGTTGAGTGAGGGGTGGGGGCTCTCTTGGGGTGGGATATGACTGTAGCGCAGGTAGATAACGCTTCTGTGACATTCGGTTTTTGTCATAACAAGTTAGGGTTAGGATAAGGGTTAGGATTAGGGTTAGGGTTAGGGTTAAGGTTAGGGTTAGGGTTTGGGTTAGGGTTAGGGTTAGGGTTAGGGTTATGGTTCATGTGTCATGACATGTCATGTCATGTCACTATTATGTCGATACTGTCAAGTAAAGTGTATTTCATGATGTGGACGTAAACAAGCCTGAATGCATACAAAGTACACATTTAGCCTAAAGAAAGTCACATTGGCTATTCTGCATAATACTTGAAGTAGCCACGTAAACCTACTTTGCAGGAGCACACAAAAGGGATCATGAATGTGTGATTATCATTTAGGCTGCCATTCAGGAACAAAATGAGTGAGGCTCACAGGTGTGCGTATGATGGTCCCTGTTTGTTGTCGTGGTGATAACAGGGCTCTGGCCTCCACGCTGGACCATGAGGAGGGTATTACTGGCCATGGGCTTGCGGGATTGGCAACCTCTTGATCACCTATGACATTGAGGTCGAGGAGCATTTCGTTGAGCTGAGAGCTCTCCCTTGCCAATGTGCATTGAAAGAAACGTCCTCTCACGTGGTGTGAATCCTATCCACATGTTCATCGCTTCATTCAGATCTGAGCTCATTTACATTACAAATGGAAGCAAATAGTGTAAATAGCGTAAGAGCCGCATATGTTTGGAGTCTTGAAATGTTGAGATTTGTTGTTCAGATATACATGCGTACTTACACGTATGTCTGAAGTTATTTATGGAAGTTAATGGAAAATTATGTTTTGCATGGCTAACTATACTTCAAAATGTCTGTATGTGTGTGTGGGTGTGTGTGTGTATGTGTGTGTCTGAGTGTGTGTGTGTGTGTGTGTGTGTGTGTGTGTAGGGTGATAGTGTGTATACAGTATGTGTGCTGTCATTTGTAGTGGTCTAATGGATCATGTAACTATCCACACCATGCCAACTGTGAGAAGGTTCTTGCCCTCAGCGTAATCGGGACCACTTGCCTCCTCACAAATACAACCAGTAACTGCTTGTGCTGTAACTGTTTGTGTGCATTTCTCCATGAATTTGCATGAATCCATGTTTACTTTTTACTGTATAATGATGCACCAATGCACTTCTCTGTTGTTGTCTCTGTGGCTATGTGTGTGTGTGTGTGTGTGTGCCTCTGGCTATCTGAGTTGTGATAGCGGAGTGAAGAGCTAATGGTCTCAGATTGCTGCATGATAAGCAGTTAAATTATGCTAACAGTCCTCTCCGCGTTTCTCTTCCCCATTTCAGAATGGCAGCGAGCGAGTGAGAGAGAGAGCAGAGAGAGAGAAGAGAGACAGAGAGCAGAGAGAGAGAGAGAGAGAGGTGGTGAGCTAGCATGGTCGTGCCAGGCGTCCTGTAATGGGAAAACTGAAATCAATTGTCTCGCTGCTACATATTTCCCCATGCGAATTCCTTTTTTTAGTGTGTCGATACTCTTTAAATTACAGACCTCCGGGCGGCAGATGGAGACGTCCCTGGAGACTCCGGTGAGGGGATGAGTTAGCAAGGTGTAGATTAAATGGAAAGATTGCGGCATGTTGCCATCCCGCCCTCTCTCTTTCTCTCTCTCTCTTTCTCTCCCTCTCTTTCTCTCTCCATCATTCTCTCACTCTGTCCCTCAGTCTCCATCCTTTTTTTTTTCGATGAAGAGGCGGCGTCGTGAAGATGAAGCCGGGTAGACGAGGCCGGCGGGACCACTCTTGACTTCTCATTTCCTCTTGTGCAGAGAGGTGGACTGCGTCCCGCGCGGCGGTAGGTAGCGGTGCCTGGGGGGTCAGGTTAGGATAGGGCTGTCCTTTGCTGCACTGGATAAATAAATGATGCCCTGTTTCTGGACGCGTTGGCTCAGTCCTCTGTGCAGAAGGAGATTCTGCAGGGGGAAATAAACATCTCAGCCATGGCCGCCAGTGTGGTTCCCTCTGTGGCCAAGCTCTTCATTAAAGTTTAAAAATGTTAATAAGGTGTTTATTAATGATGTATAACCACGTAATAACGCATGTACATACTCAAACATCCATATTCATTAGAAATCTTAATCTTGATATTTATATCTTACCAGAGAAACAACAAAAAAGCCGCTAAGTTCTGTGCTTGAAGGGGTGGGTGGCTGGACTCAGTAGTCACAAATTAACATGTAAGCCCACTCTTCCCCAGGGAGGGGAGAGGAGCAAGGTAATAAGAGTGATTTCCACCAATGAAAAATGGCCTTGATTCCGGTGCTTACTGGACATATGTTGGAGCAGGCCGCTTTACTCGGGAACAGCCTTAATCACATTTGGCACCGCAACCATCAAAGCGAGTGGAGCCAGCTGTTCCCCCCCCCCCATCCCCCCGCTCCTCCCATCTCCACACCTGCCCAGCAAATGCCGTCTTTATGGAGACGGCAATTTGAAGTCGTCGTCCACTCCTGAAGCCCCCCCCCCCCCGTCTGTTACATTTGGTGCAGGAGAGACAGGAAAAAATGCACTTTCAAGGACTTTGCCACAGCATTTGTGCAACACTGATTGAGAGTGATGCAATAGTCATGACGACTGTCAGATAGGCGAATGGTTGCACAAGTTTAGAGTACAGCTTAAAAGGGGGTTATTCATAGTAAATGTATAAAGGCTTAACACTCCTTAGGGCTGGGACGGGAAATCTTCAAGCAACTCTTACGAGTCTTTTAGTCGCATGCTTTTTTATCTACATTGAGGTTCAGAGGTTCCTCTGTATTTGCACATGAAACATTCATTTGTATTCTGTTTGTTTTTTACTATGGACCCGCAGGAGAGGGAACACTCTTAATTATTGAATTCTCTATTTTTGCACTGTCTCTGTTTTTCCCTCTCTCTGTCTCCCTCTCCCTCTTTCAAGCAGATTCTTTCTATCCCTTGTTTTTTTTTTTTTTTTTACGCTCTTGTCTCTCTCCCCCTGTCTCCCTCTCTTTCTCTGACACACACACACACACACACACACACACATAGGCACACACACATACACGTTCACACATGTACACACACAAATACACACACAAACACACACACAGACACTGAAACACACATGCACACACACACACACACACACACACACACACACATACACACACACATTCACCCTGCTGCCATTCTCTCAGCATGCACTACAGCTGTGTAGAGGAAGCAATTCTAAAGAGCTGTCAGAAAGAATGAACCAGTCGAACAGCCCCAAAGTCAATCAGGTGTCAAGATGCATATCAGACATAGCTGCCAACTCTCCAAGGTGCCAGATTCATTAGAATACTCTCCTCCCCTCCATCTTCTGGAGGAAAGGTTGTCTGGAGAGACAAAAGCGAAATGCAAGCCTAATCAAATATTTGGCTGTCATTCCAAATTGGGGTAATGCGTGCAAAGACAAACAAACTTGCGTCAGAACACTGAAGCCGGGAAAAAATGGATAGAAAGTTCAAAAATATGATCGTTGAAGCACTACAGGAATACTGTGATAATTCCAAACAAGGTTGACGCTGAATGTAGATCTTGGATCTTGTTTGGGGGGGAAAAACAATCGTCTAAGTGCACATTGATCATACCTCGGTCGGACAACTGGACGCACCATGGCTCCGTGGCACAATGAAACATGTTCGTCTCTCCAAATGTATTTAACAGACCCATTCCTCGGCTCCGGGACGGAGTTTTATGTCCCATCCCTGATGTGACCCTGATGTTATTGGACCATAGCTTTGAGCTAGAACAGGGCTCATCTAAATGAAGAGATCTGTCACAGCCTCCAAGGATCTATACGTACAGCACTGACTTAACGGTGACCCTGATCCAAAACTGGGTAATTAGGATGATAGCAGAGCTATTTTGGAGCAGGTTTACATTTTTTATGAAGAATTAAGAGTCATGCTGATAACACATGGGACACATTATCCATTCTCTCATTTTGGAGGGGCTAACACAAGAAAAGACACAGTTAGCATGAGTCAGAGAATGTGTGTGTGTCTGTGTGTATGTGATTTTCAAGTCTGAGAATTTAAGTGTACATAATGTGTGTGTGAGTGAGTGTGAGTGTGTGTGTGTGCCCGTGTATGTGTGTGAGGTGGTGCGTTGGTTGTGTTTAATTTTCAAGCTTGATAATTTAAGTTTGTGTGTGTATGTGTGTGTGTGTGTGTGTGTGTGTGTGTGTGTGTGCATGTGTGTGTGTGTATTTTTATGTCTGTGTGCATGTGTGTGAGAGGGATGCGTTGGTTATTGCCAAGCCTGGGTATTTCAGTGTGCAGATGTGTCAGTTTGGGTTGTATTTATTCCCAGAGATGGTGTTTCTTGCCCTGGAAACGAGTCAAGGCTCCACTCAGGCGTGACCTACCTTCCATCCCACATCATTTGGACACCGTGAGCACAGGCCCTGGCCAGCCAACCAGCACCAGGCCTCAATCCCGCTGAGGAGGAGAGAAGAGGAGAGGTAATACTGATGAGACCAAGTCAACAGAATGTAAATTCCATTCACACGCGAGTGGAGACGTGTAAGATATACATCTGCATGTGGGATTATTTATTTATTTGCTTTCTCACACACACACACACACACAGAGACACACACACACACACACACACACACACACACATACACACTCAAAGTGGAACTTCAAATGAAACACCTCTGTATGATGAAGCGCGAGCAGCAGAGCAGCAGTGAAACTTCAGACAATGCCCACAGAAGTGAGGGATGGGCCGAGTAAACGAGTGCATCACAGGAATATAAAAGGTGAGGGCCGTTTGATGTTCTGCTGCTCTCCATCTCTCTCCCTCCCTCTCTCTCCCTCCCTATCTCTCTCTCTCTCCCTCTCTCTCCATCTGTGTGACGGCTGTCTCGCGGTATGAATGAGTGTCCCTCCTGTGAACTCGGCGTCTCAACAGATATCCCAGGGAGACCAAGGGGAGATAAAACGCACAGTGGTGGCAGTGACCTGCCTTTGCCACTCTTCTCGGTTTGGTTTAAAAAGCAGTGCTTTACCTCTGATTGCCGACAGCAGGCTGACAGTGGTGATGGTTGTGGGCTTGTCATGAAACTGATTTTGGATGTTGATGTTAAATAGTGCTGCTCTCTTATGCAAATATCGTTTTTTTCTTGTGAATGTTTTTGTAGTTTACTTCGTGGTGCGTAAAGGAAGCTAGTGTCTCATCGGATATTCTGTCTAAGATGTGTTCGAGTATACTTCCTGCAGTTGGGTGCCAAGTGGATATCGATTGATTTTTTTTTCTTTCTGCTGGGACACTGGTCTGATTTGTCTGTTTGTTTTGCAAAAACACAGCAATCAAAATCCAACTGTCATTTAAGTGAGATCTTGTCAGTTAAAAACACCCAGTTTAACAGATCGACTCAAACATGAATTGAAAAAGAGTTAATTTGAACAACAAAATGACCACCTTGTCATCACAATTGACATTTAAATTACTATATGACAATGCTATATGGAATAAGGGAGTTACTGTATTTTTTTATTTATTTTTTGTTGCTACCAACTTTTGCAGGTTTGCACTTTGTCTGTGTGATATGCTTTGCCCTTGCGAGGCAGACAGACATGAACTTCTTTGTGGGCTGCGCCTCTGATCTTATGTGGGCCAGCGCATGCCCTCTGAACAAGTGGACGCCTCCCCACCCGGATGACGAGGATGCCTGTTGCCGTGGCAGCACTTCTATCCCTTTTCCCTGCCATCCTGCTCTCCACGACTTAAGCTGTGCCAGCACCGGCGGGCACGGGGCGATCCCCGGGGTCAACGCTCCATGTGCCAATCAACCACTGCCTCCTGTCTCTCTCTCTCTCTCTCTTTCTCTCTCTGTCTCTCTCTCTCTTTCTCTCCCCAGCAACAAATACACATACTGTACACATACACATATAGTACACACAAACACACAAAGACAGACACAATGACACACTGTCATCACTTCTGCTGTCTCCTTGTTTGTGTTTGTTGTTTCTATTCTTACTCTTTTATTTCCCCCATTTGTCTCCATCTAGTCATCTCTCTTCCCTCTCTCCATCTAGTGATCTATCTTTCCATCTATTCTTCTTTCTTCTCTCTCTCCATCTAGTCATCTCTCTTCCCTCTCTCCATCTAGTGATCTATCTCTCCATCTAGTCTTATCTCTTCTCTCTCTCCATCTAGTGATATATCTCTCCATCTAGTCTTCTCTCTTCCCTCTCTCCATCTAGTAATCTATCTCTCCATCTAGTCATCTCTCTTCTCTCTCTCCATGTAGTCTTCTCTCTTCTCTCTCTCCATCTAGTGATCTATCTCTCCATCTAGTCATCTCTCTTCTCTCTCTCCATCTAGTCTTCTATCTTCTCTCTCTCTCCATCTAGTCATCTCTCTTCTCTCTCTCCATCTAGTGATCTATCTCTCCCTCTAGTGATCTCTCTTCTCTCTCTCCATCTAGTGATCTATCTTTCCATCTAGTCTTCTTTCTTCTCTCTCTCCATCTAGTCATCTCTCTTCCCTCTCTCCATCTAGTGATCTATCTTTCCATCTAGTCTTCTCTCTTCTCTCTCTCCATCCGATATATCTCTCCATCTAGTCTTCTCTCTTCTCTCTCTCCATCCAGTGATATATCTCTCCATCTAGTCTTCTCTCTTCCCTCTCTCCATCTAGTAATCTATCTTCCCTCTCTTCACCTAGTCTTCTCTCTTTCCTCTCTCCATCTAGTGATCTATCTCTCCATCTAGTCTTCTCTCTTCCCTCTCTCCATCTAGTAATCTATCTCTCCATCTAGTCATCTCTCTTCTCTCTCTCCATCTAATCTTCTCTCTTCCCTCTCTCCATCTAGTCATCTCTCTTCTCTCTCTCCATCTAGTGATCTATCTCTCCATCTAGTCTTCTTTCTTCTCTCTCTCCATCTAGTGATCTATCTCTCCATCTAGTCTTCTCTCTTCTCTCTCTCTCCATCTAGTGATCTATCTCTCCATCTAGTGATCTCTCTTTTCTCTCTCTCCATCTAATCTTCTCTCTTCCCTCTCTCCATCTAGTCATCTCTCTTCTCTCTCTCCATCTAGTGATCTATCTCTCCATTTAGTCTTCTTTCTTCTCTCTCTCCATCTAGTCATATCTCTTCTCTCTCTCCATCTAGTGATCTATCTCTCCATCTAGTCATCTCTCTTCTCTCTCTCCATCTAGTGATCTATCTCTCCATCTAGTCTTCTCTCTTCCCTCTCTCCATCTAGTGATCTATCTCTCCATCTAGTCTTCTCTCTTCCCTCTCTCCATCTAGTGATCTCTCTCTCCATCTAGTGATTTCTCTTCTCTCTCTCTCCATCTAATCTTCTCTCTTCCCTCTCTCCATCTAGTCTTCTCTCTTCCCTCTCTCCATCTAGTAATCTATCTTCCCTCTATCTAGTGATCTCTCTCTTCTCTCTCTCTCTCCATCTAGTGATCTCTCTTCTGTCCTCATCTTTCGCTTTCCCTCCAGAACCATATCACAGTCAGCCTCTGTTTTTTTTTCCTTCTGCCATGCTCTCTCTCTCTTTCTCTCTCTCTCTCTCTCTCTCTCTCTCTCTCTCTCTCTCTCGTGGTCCTTGTTGATGTTGATGTTGTTGTTGTTATTGTTTCCCTTGTATAACCCTGTCAAACTCTATCATTAGCTCTTTAGCATTATCAAATGTACAGCATCGTCTACCACAGACTCTGAGTGGAGTAGTCACAATGCTGTCACATACTGTAGCGTCCCAATAGTCTAGGTCCTAATGTGTGTATGTGTGTGTGCGTGCGTGCGTGTGTGCATATATGAGGGGTTAGGGGGGTGGGGAGGTTGTCAGAGTCGGAGTACTACATTTATGCATGCATGACTATACATTGTTCACCTCAGTTACTCAGTTTACATTTCTCTTGGCCATAATAAAACCCCAAACACTGCAGCCATGAAATCTGGTATCCCAGTAAAGCATTGTAGGGATTTCTACTGTATTACTGCATGGCAGTATGGATGACTGATTCTGCTCCCGACATTCTTCCATGCATTCTCATGTGTTCCCTCTCGCCTGCTTGCTACTTGCCATGCAAGTCACTTTTTTATGAGCTAGTCTTGTTTTATGTAAATCTGAGCATTTCTGTCCTGCCCCCCTGATACACGTGCCGCTGCAGATTACTTAAAGGTCCAGTATGTAGGAAATAATGGAAAATACACTGTAACCATTCCAAAAATTATCACCATATGTTGTCAGAGAGTGAGGAAACACGATGAATTGAAGTAATGGCTTATTTGACAACATTACTCTAACCCGTGAAACCCCGTAAAACCCATGAAAAAAAATCAGTTACGGGGCGGAATCTCTTGGAATTTTCGTTTATGTTTTGAACGATTAATTCTAGAATAGCGTATTAATAATGGGCTAGCGCGTCCTCCTATTTGGGTTGCCAAATTAGCAAAGGCCAACTGTCAACAGCTGTCAGTTGTAGTTATGAACGCCTACAAGAGGCAGGCAAATTTCCAAAATTAAAACAAGAAACAAATTAAGTGGACATCGGAGGAGCTTCCTGAGATGGTAACGTCTTCGTCAAACTAAGAATATCAAGTCTGACTCAAAGCTGGCCATATTTCTCCACAACAGGTAGCCTATGCTAAACTTCATCTGCATCGCTAACTTCAGCTAAATATGTTACGTTGGTTAGAGAGGTATTTTTTGTTTTCACTGTTTCCGTAATGTGTAGCTGGGTCATGGTTGGAGAAACGTTAAAGCAGCTGCAGGTCAACTAACGTTAGCTAAGTCTTCATTACATCTGGCAACCCAGAAGAGGCTCGCGTCTGGTAGTCTTGAGAACCTTCACCAGTGTTTTGATTTTGGCCTACAGAACGTTCGTTAACAATCCTACAAATCACACCTTTAACATTGCATCCTCGAAGGGTTGCTTTTTTGACACTGGAGGTTCATGTTTATAAGACAAAAATAAATAATTGAACAAATAAATAAATATTTCTCTGCAGTATACTGAAAAAAATTCATGTTATGTTTGCTTATTTTTGTTAGATAACCAGTAGCAAACAACTACATCCATTATCTACATCCAGACATATGTGGCATATGTTGTAAAGTTAATACTATTACCTAACACATATATCTGGATCATTGTGCCAGTTACCTAAAAAAAAAAAAAAGCATTAACAATGTAACATGTCCCTTTTTCAGTTTATATTGATGTTTCTCTCTTGGCCCATTGTGGCGCAAGTCTCTGGAATGCTAAGCAGCTATGACACGGCCTGGTGATTGTAAATAATTTGGCACTGCTTGGAGGGGTCATTGGACCGCATGGGGAGGGGAGGGGGGGGGCGTTCTCTGCATCAGCCCCTTCTGCTGGTCCAGCTGGCAGACCCCTCGCCTGCGACACACCTTCGCATCCCTCTCCTCCCCTCCCTGCTGGGCAGGTGTCAGCGCCACTCCCCCCGGCCCACCTCTATGCTCCTCTGTCTCCGTCATCCACCCAGGGCTCTCTCTCCTTCCCTCACTCTCTGTCTCTCTCTCTCTTTCCTTCTTTCTCCTATCTCTCTCTCTCTCTCTCTTTCCCTCTCTCTCCATCTGTCCCTCTCTCTCTCTTTCCCTCACTTTCTGTCTCTCTTTCTCTCTCTCTCTCTTTCTCCCTCACTCTCTGTCTCTCTTTTTATCTCTCTCTCCCTACCCCTCCCTCTCTCTCCTTCTGTCTCTCTCTCTCTCTCTCTCTCTCCTTCTCTCCCTACCCCTCCCTCTCTCTCTCTCCTTGTCTGTCTCCCTCTCTCTCTCTCGATCTCTTTGGGAGTGTGGACGCAGCTGCACTCTGTCACCTCTCACCCACTACATCTACTCCCCTGTCACCACACATGCCCAAACACAGACGCGTACACACACACACACACAGACAGACACTTTGCGGCGGGAACGTCTTGCGTGTTTCCAGGAAGCTGTGCTACGGGTGGCAGAGGAGGCGGAGGCGTAGTCGGCGGTTGGCTGGTGGGCCGGCCGGGAATCGGAGGACATGAGTGATTACAGGGACGTGATGGGTCGAGCCGTGGTCTCCGGCGCCCAGGCACGCTGAAAAGAGAAGCCGTAACTGGAAGAGAAGAGCCATAAATCAATGCATTAAAAGGAAGCCCGATCTTTGGCCGCGACGCCTGGGGCAGCCCGGGAGATGCAGTGCCTCAGAGACGGAGCCTGGGGAGACTGGAGTGGGCAGATATAGTTACTCACGCCAGGGCAGCGGCATGACCCGCTGCTGTTGGGCTAATGCACCCAGCGCTAAAGCCCTGTAAGAAAAGTTCCAGCCTGGCATTAAGCAATTAAGTTTGAAACTCCTCGCGGTAAATTCTATCAAGCTAATCCAATGAATGACACTATAAAGTGGTCTAATTTCATACTGTGCCGCATTTTAATTCTGGTTTACTGGCACACATTGTGAAATGTGGTTATAGGGGAAGGGGGTAGTGGAGGAGGAAAAAGGAATAAAAAAGAACAATGCATTAGCAAGACCTTGCAATAAAAATGCCCTTAAGACCAGTCTGGTCACTGGAGCTCAGTGTTAATTAAAACAAAGAAAGAAAAAAAAACAGTTGATCGCTTTGGTGCTTTATGATTAATTGCCTCATGTTGTGAACAGGTCCAATAACAGTGATGAGTCTTGTGCAGGAGTCGGCAACCATTCATCAAGACCTCGAGGTCAAGCACCAAACAGCAGACTGACGCTAACATTGTGCTTCTTAATTATGTCTCCCGACTGCTCTCCTCCTTGGGATCTATCCATCTCTCTCTCTCTCTCTCTCTCTCATTTTTTTTTTCATTGTCCCACTGTCTTTTACTTCTTAGCTGCTCTAATTCCTTTGAATTGACTTTGATAAATACGCTTTAAATGTCTAGATAATCCCTGGCTGCTGATTTTGATGATTGTGTGTGTGAGTAAAGTTGGAGATGGTAAAGAAAAGCGACAGCTTTCTTGGTCTCTCTCCATGTCAGCTTTGGGTCGGTGCTTACCTGGTAGCATTAACTAAAAGCTCTGGATAAATACCGCTTGCTCTGGGGTGGAATGAAAACCAAACTCAATTCTAATCTTGACCTATTGCTAAATCCTGCTGTTTATCAAACACAGTTAAGCCAATAGCATTTCAGCACCAGCCACTCTCTGACAAGTTCAGTCTTCATAGTACTGCAGTAGAATCTGTGAGTTTAGTCCATTTGTATGGGATGTTATAGAGATTTGAGTTGAAATCAATGGCCAAACGATATGCATGGGATTAGTGGAACACTGGTACAATAGAATAGTTGTTTTCAGTCTTGTATAATGTCTCTGTAAATTACATCAAATATATTCAGTTTACTGTCATAGAATAGTAAATGACACAAAATGTATTGTAACTTTAAAGGACTGGAGTAGAGAAGCTACAGCGCTACACTGTGGGGGCATGTACGCAGTGGTGGGTAGAGTACTGAAAATCTATACTCAAGTACAAGTACATTTACTTCCTTCAAAATCTACTTGAGTAAAAGTAAATATTCCAATTGGACAAACCTACTGGAGTAAAAGTAAAAAAGTACTTTGTTATGAAACTACTCAAATTACAAGTTACTTTTCATTTTTGTATTGATGTGCTTGGATCAGTGAAAAAGACATAACAGGCCCTATTTTGGTGATCTGAAACACATGGTTACTTGCGGATAGCTAAATAGGTTACATTTAGGGGTTTGTCCAGTCCACACTCGGGGTGGTTTTGTTATCAAACGTCAGGCGCCTGGTGCTTAAACCAATCAGAATGACACCTGTCATTCCCTTTAGAAGCAAGCACTGCAACTTCAAACAGCGCATTTGTATTTTGATAGTGGCGCATTTGAAGGAATCAAATTGAAACACAACTACCAAAAGAGGGAGAGAGAGAGAGAGAGAGAGAGAGAGAGAGAGAGAGAGAGAGGGAGAATTGTAGAGGGAGATGATAGCTGGAACAAGTTACCAACCATTACATTTTGGTTAAGCAATCTACAAAATCCCATACAATAATTGCTGCATATAATCAGCAGGTTACATTGTGTTGTCAACCCTTCCTGAAGCATACATTCTAGTAGTTATACTAGGGTCTCCAACCTTTTTGGGATTGAGGGCTACCTGGATCCAAAATCATAGGGCTACTCATTTGAAACAAACAGACCCTCACTCCTTTTTTGCAAGGGTGATCCTCCTAAATAATAGACCTATGTGATTTTTACATTTAAGTTATCAATATTATGTAGGCCTATGAGCCTTTATATATTAAGCAATATGTGTAATGTAATGTAATTTAATCTGATTCTTCAATACATCAATATCAATATGCAACACTGACCGTTTTTGTTCAGTTAGTTCAATTCAAAGTTTCCATGAGGAATCTGATCTAATTTTTTAAACGAAAAAAGCCATCTTTAATGCAATTAATAATGTAGATTACAAATAGCATGCCCACCATTCATAATTCAGAGGTTGTTTAAGTTCTGATTTCAGTATACAATTCGGTTGTAACATTTCAATAGCAATCACCAATACCAGACTAACTTATGAAGACGCCTTATTGCACATCTGAAATCTCTCCATGATCTGACAGTCCTATTGGTATGCATGCCACAAGATTTTCAACGCTATTGCTACACCAGTAGGCTACGGAGGAGAAAGGGCCCGTGACCTAAAGCAATTGTTTTTCAGTCCTTGAACAATCATGCACGAACCGTATACGGACACGGAATAGCCACAGAACTTTTGCAGACATATGCTTGCATTGGCTACACCAGATGAGCAAGCTAATATATCCAATATTACAGATGTATGGTCTACAATTAAATATCTATTTAAAAATCCACAATGGAGGATGTTTTAGAGCGTGATCTGCAGGTGACTTATTGGCTATTTTTAGAAAGTGCGCTGTGGGCGCCGAAAGGCATCCCGCAGGCTACATGGTGCCTGCGGGCACCGTTTTTGGAGACCCCTGAGTTATGTCAAGAAATAGCATTTGTTTCAGTCGAATACAGCTAGGACTAGCTCGCTAAGTAGCACTACAAGAACCACTGATAGAAAACAATGCAATTTACCTCAACATTTTGAAGGCTGATATTGTTATGCTTAGGCTGACACTTTCCTTTCATTATACGGTTGTCTCCCTTCCTTGGCATGGGACGTAACAGTGTTGCAGATGTGGCCAGACAATGACCATGGGAGTGGGGGCTGCTTTTGGTAGTAGGCTACTAACGTTCATCTCTGCATCCATGGCGTTTCTAGTCCTCAGTACCAACGTAACGGCCGACTTGTCTCCTCTACTGTGTAATCGCAACAATGTTGCAACCTAGGGAGGGCGCGTCGCTAACGTGTATGCTTGTATTCCAGTCAACGAAGATATGTGTAGCCTACTTCTATCGAAATACTCATTTTAATGAAGGCCCAAAGGGGGAAAGGTAATTGAGTAAAGAGTACAATTCTAGTTCAAATATTTACTCGAGTAAAAGTAAAATTACAGCCTTAAAAAAAGAATGTGGAAAGTATTTGTTACCCGAAAAAAGTACTTTTTTACTCATTTGCGTTACTACCCACCACTGCATGTACGTGAGCCACCATGTTCATTCTCTTACATGTTGTTCATCTGGTGGAGATGCCAAAATGTTGCCTGAAACTTGACAATTACAATTAAGGTGATCAGGAAAATCATCAGAATGATTAATACAAAACAAAACACATTAAAATGATGAATAATGTGGCAAAACTTTGACTGCATGTAAGCTAAACATCTCATCAGTTGCCTTGCAACAGCAATTCAATCTTTGTACCGAAGATAAACTGTTCAGGGTTGCCATGTTACTGTGCCACATTGGCAAGTTAGCGAGGCAGACTCCCTACATAGTGAACTCCAATAGACCTTTTCTTTATGAGGCATAGTGAGTGAGTGAGTGGAGATTTGTGTATGCCCGCTGCAACACGCTGTAAAGCATTTCATTTCTAATGCAAACAACTCAAACTCCTCTGATTAACATCATTTTGCTCCTAAATGAAAGTTTGAATCCGTTATCAACCACAAATAGACCCCAGGTTGTTTTAACTCCGTAATTTCCCTTTAATTTAAAGGGTTAAGTTAAACAGCGAGTAGAAAATGATTTCATCTCCTCACTGGCTTCCCATGCCGTCTGCAGCAACAATGGATAACATCACTGAATCTGTAGGAAATTACTACTTTGAACATCAACAATTAAAACTTGCTAAAGTGGTAAATTGTAGATCAATTGTCCTCTTTGATACTTACTGTAAATCAGAAACCTTTTATTTTTGATAAAAAAGGTCTCTTGCCGGGTAAAACAACATTGTGTCTCTTTCATGATAAAATGGCTCTTGCAGAGCCAGATAAACTCATGTAAAAAATAACAAGGACGTTATTTTGGTATGACTCCTGTTTCTTGCTGGTATCTTCAAAACAGACAAACAACCAAAGGGAGATTGGCTTTACAGGCCATTCTCACATTGAATGAAACTAAAAGTGACTTTCAGAGAAAAGCCCCACCACAAAATGCCTCTCCAAAACACATTCATCTTATCTGCCAATATTTGTGCTATTTCATGGTATACTTGATGTGCCCTTTGTGTTGTGTGAGGAGTTACCTGCTCTGGAACACAATGCAGTGCAAATGGTGGTATTTCTCCTGTTGACATATGGCAGGAGGAGCGTATGGAATAATGCATCAGGAATCCTCTCGGTTGGTGTAGTGGGAATATCATTGAGCAAAGCCAGCACGAGCTGACACCTTAATGATGAGATACCATTCAGATAGGGAATGTGTTCTGAATCCCTGTCGAAGCATGACAATAACCTTTAGCGTTACAGTTTACACATACACACATTAGTCTAAAGGACAGATTGTCTATAGGGCCTTCTGCCGTCATAACTCATCTGGGGAGAAAGGACACTGGCGGTGTTTACCATGCACATGCGCATGCAGACACACACACACACACATACACACACACACACACACACACACACACTCATACACACACACACACACACACACAAACATAGATAGATATAAGCATTCAAACACACACATATACATTTACACACACATCGATACATACATAGATACAAACACTCAAACAAACACACTCACACAGGCATAGATGCATACATAGATAAAAACGCTCAAACGCACACAGATATACACACACATACATGTACTGTATATTCACAAGAACGATAAGGGCAAACACTCACACACAGGTGTCAGATATGGGATATAAAAGTATGTATCAGATATACTTGGATATGTTTGAATAGTCTTAATGCATATACATTTTTTTTTTTTTTTAATTAGACCATTTGACTAGGTAGCTTCGGACAATAACATCGGCTAAAAGTCATAAACATCAACATAAACATCAACACAAGAGAAGCATCAGGCATTTGTTCTGCTCTATCACTTTATGCTCTGACATGAAAGCTTTTTTCTCATCTTAGTAATTTGTTTTTATCTTGATTATTATTATTTTTAATGTGAACAATGCACACACAGACACCGTGAGGCTGGAGCCACTGTGTAAGACCTGTAGTGTGAGACATCTGCTCCGGCTTAGTAAACAGCCCCTGAGGGCAACCCTGCAGGCCACGGCCCTCCTCTCCCTCTCATAATGACGGAGGGCAGCAAGGTCAAGTAGCCATGCGACGGGGAGGCCCTCAGTAGTCCTGACGCCGGGTCACGCAGGTAGCTCGGACGATGTTTACGAACACACTGCCGGCCCGGCGCACCACAGGCCCTTGCGGCGAGCTCATGAATTTAAGATTTCGCTCTGTGGTGCCTGGGGAGAGCTGGAGCTTGAGAGCTTTTTAACCCCCCCCCCATAACTCCCATCATGGCTCTCCCAGGAGCACGGCCCTGCTCTTGGTTTTGTTCCATACTTCAATGACCTGTGTGAGGGCAACTAAGGTCCAGCTGCCTCTCTGTTTGATGAGTTCTATATATTTTATATATAGTTATTCTGGGTCAGTGCTACTCTGTTGTGTGCTACCCTGTTATGTACGAGGGGCAGAGTGATGGCTTTGCATGGTAGGGCAGGGGCATGTTCAACTCACTGATGGGCTGATGGGGACTGTTCGAGCAGTTCAGTGCTCCAGAGTAAACTTCTCTGTGAAGTGGTGATAGGAGCAAGCCGTGTTATGCGAGAGCAGTGGAGGGGCAGGTAGTATGATTGTGTTGTGCATGGGAAGTGTATGCGAAGAGTGAACAGAGGCTGTGTGTGTGTTTGTGTGTGTGTGTGTCTGTGTGTGTGTGTGTGTGTGTGTGATTGGTTGGGGTTTTGTTCAAGAGGGATAGCCACAGACAGTGTGGATCACAGTAATGTTCCTATCACTTACTCTATCAAACGTTGTCCAGGCAGCCTTTAGATGGGCTATTGGTGTAGTTGGGTAACAGTCCGACTGGGTTGGGTCTTGGGAGTGTTCAAGAGGGCCCGGCAGCAGGCTGTGAGCTGATCTGAGCTAGGGGACAGGGGATGTTCAAGAGGACAGAGGCCAGGCTGTGTGCCAAGTTGTGGGGGATCGTCCGAGATCGCTGTTGCTTGATGAAGTTCTCTCAATATATTTATGCAATGCTCTAGCGCCAGTACAGTGTGTGGTTGATGTGGTAGGGTCATGCTCATGTTGAACAGGGCAAAGCCAGGCTGGGTGGACACCAGCTCCCATTATGCTAACCCCCCCAGTCACACTGGCTACAAGAGACAGCGATGAAGCGGCAGGCTGCCATTCATTTTCACTGGCAGTGTCCGTTTGCCAGCGACAAGCGACGAGCTTGCCGCTGCCACGAGGAAGGGGGGGGTCAAAATAGACTTTTATACAAATGCTGAGCGACGCGACAAAGCGACTGCCAATTGGAATGAAGGAGACGTGATGTTCATTGCTTGAAAAGTGAACTCGGAAAACTTTATCCAACAAGTTCAGAGTTTGAACTTTGTGGCCTTATATTTTGCAATATGTAATGAGAAATATAGATAGATAGATAGATAGATAGATAGATAGATAGATACTTTATTGATCCCCAAAGGGAAATTCATGCCAAGGGGAAATTCAAGAACTTTCATATGAACTTTTAAATGTAAAAAGTTAGGTTCTGTAACCAAAAAATACATCTGAAGTCATGTATGAGCTATCTGTCAGCCACCTAGCAGGTAAAAAATCAGCAGCCATCAATCACCCGCGAAGAACAGCCTTGGTTACAGCCCACTCAACGGCAAGTTGGTGCCGCGTGTTGCTCTCTTTTGTAGCTAATGTGACTGAGGGGTAACAGGTTAACACGTTGCTCAGAAACATGCATATCCAAGTCAAGTCAAGTTTATTTATAGCACATTTCATACACAGAGGTCATTCAATGTGCTTTACATAAACAAAAGCAAACAGGAATAGCTGATCAAAGCATAGAAGGGCAATAGTCAGGTTTTACTAACAGGTTTTTCTCCTGAGAGGTCGAGAAGGTGTGTACTGCTGAAGCATGTCTGATATATTAGTTATTTATTGATATATTAGGTATTTAGGTCCTTCTCCATTTACTGATTTATAAACAAGCAGTAGTGCTTTAAAGTAAATTCTGTGACTTACTGGAAGCCAGTGCAGGGACTTAAGAATTGGAGTAATGTGGTCAGTTCTTGTAGTTTTTGTGAAAACCCTAACTGCTGCATTTTGTATCACCTGAAGCTGTTTGATACTGTAGTAATTTTAAGAAGGCCTGTGAAAAGCCCATTGCAGTAATCAACCATGCTGGAGATAAATGTATGAATACGTTTTTCTAAATAATCTTTTGACATCAGCCCTCTATGCCTGGATATATTTTTGAGGTGGCAAAAAAGCTGATTTAATTATTGCTTTCACATGGCTGTTGAAATTTAGATCACTGTCAATTAATACACCAAGATATTTAACAGAATCCTTTGCTTTCAACTCTTTTGTGTCAAGGAGAGTGGCAACCTCCAAGTCTTTCCTCCTTTCTTACCAAATATAATTACTTCATTTCGGAGCTCTATATGCTAATAAGGAGCCGCGTGTTGCCTTCCAAGGGAAGGTTCAAGCAAGCAGCAGGCAAGCTGTGTTGGCAGTAGCAAGGCGCAGCTCAAAGATGGAAGGCCCCCAAAGCTGGTTGAGGCAGTGGGAGTGTTCCTGCAGGCAGAGGGCAAGCTGTCTGCTGTGTCTGGGGAGAGCTCCTGACAGTGAGCAGCAGGATATCAGTGATGGGTATTAGATTAGGGGTGTTCGAGAGTGCTGCAAGAGTTCACTGCTTGTGTCTTGTCACATTTTTGAAATGTAGATATTCCTCATACTTTTTCTGTCTGATAATTATCACTGTAATTTATATTAATCACTTTCATAATTGTAAAGGACTTTGGCTCAGCATCTGTTGTTTAAGATGTGCTATATAAATAAATGACCTTGGCTCTTGACCTTATTAAATTATGTGGAAACAGCGATTGAGGGGAGAAAGAAGATTTGATCCAATCTTTTTCACTCTCTGTGAAGCTTTATCTAAGCTTTATTTACACCTTAACTGCATCCACAGCGGTATATATGAATAGGAAATATCATATTGGTATTTCAAACATGATAATCAAAATATTCTTTTTTTTTCTATGATCGATCAGAGGCATTAGAGGTCAGACATTTCTTAATTTGCCTGATGCAATGTGACTGTAAGACAATGGGCCCATCTGTGATAATCTATTATGTTCACTTTAGCGAAAGTTTGCAGTGTCTAAATTTTCTTTCTGTCACGTCTACAGCTGTTAGGCAGGAGCACCACTTTACTCGGACGGCTTGTTGAGGTAATGTCTGCCACTTCTGGATCCACTTTCACTACCTCTCCCTCTGCTCTGCTGTCTGGCTTAAGCTGTGTCTGTGTGTTTGTGTTTGTGTGTGTGTGTGTGTGTGAGAGAGAGAGAGAGAGAGAGAGAGTGATAGACAGATGACCCGTGTGATGGGCCCTGGGAGTGTTTGAGATGGCAGCGAGCAGGCGGTGTGTGATGGACTTGGAGCGTGTTCAAGCCTGCGGAGCGCAAAGCAGTGGCACTGGCAGAGCAGGGCCATAGGCCTGTCAGCAGGGACTAATGCACCAGGTATATGAGATGGACTTGGGGAGTGTGTGTGTGTGTGTGTGTGTGTGTGTGTGTGTGTGTGTGTGTGTGTCTGTGTGTCTGTCTGTGTGTGTGTGTGTGTGGAGAGTGCAGAGCTTGGATAGTGCTCATGAAGGCAGGTGGTACACTCAGCAAGTGTGTCTCCCAGAGGGGGGTAGCATTGGAGAGGGCTGCTGGCATTAGACTGACAGGTCACAAGGCTGCTGGGAGCAGTTGAAGATCAGCCACATGCCGGGGCACGGTGGCACGACTGGCAAAGAGAGGGGCAACCTGTGCCAGCGACATAGTGTGTGTGTGTGTGTGTGTGTGTGTGTGTGTGTGTGTGTGTATATCTTTGTGTGTATGTGTGCCTGAATAACTGAGTTCATGTGTGCATTTGTGAGTGTGTGACTGCACGTGTGTATGTGTGTGTGTGTGTGTGTGTGTTTATGTTTGTGTGTGTGTGTGTGTTTGTGTGTGTGTGTGTGTGTGTGTTTATGTTTGTGTGTGTGTGTGTGTGTTTGTGTGTTTGTGTGTTTGTGTGTGTGTGTGTGTGTGAACAGGGAGACGGGCGATGATTGGTTTGAGAGGAAACACAGATTGACACTGTGTCTCAGGGGAAAGGGATGAGGTGTCAGCTCGGCATGATGAATGCCACGGTGGAGGCGGAGGGTGGAGGTGTTGGTCGCTGCTCCACGGTGAAGATGGAGTTCCGCACCACCTCACCGCCAGTGCCCACCGTGCCCTCAGAAGATCCACCGCATCACTGACGAGGCGTAGGGGTCCCCTGATGAAAGATAAAATCACCTGCAAGCACACACAAAGACCTATTCACACACACACACACACACACACACACACACACACACACTCACACACACACACTCACTCACTCATTCACACACACAAACAAACACACACACACAAATACACACACACACAACGAGTCATTACTGATGCCATGAAAGTGAGCAGATGTGTGGCTAGAGCGAGAGGAACATTTTGGATGACTTTCAAAGTGAGCTTTGCACTTCCTAATGCCAAGAGAAGACTATCAGGTCATTAGGCACTGAGCTCTGATTCAGCACAAGATCCCTCATTTTTATAACACTTTATAATAACAATGGAGCAGAGGGACATTTTTGGCCAGTTATGCGTTAAAAGTTCTTCATAAGCAAAATGACGCGCATCCATGCATTATTAGCTGGATTTCTATTCAAGTGTAGGAAATTACTTGAATACATTATTAGTCTAGACATTAAAAAATGTAAGACATTTTACATAATCTTCTCAGAAATGTGTTAATATGTGTAATGTCCACACTTCATTGTAGAATAACAATATAAAGCAATACATTCAACATCTGATAATCTCTAAGACATTTGCAGCACTAAGGATACTCACCACAATGAATACGCAAAAGTCAGAGGCAAAAGTAAAATGGCATGTATTTATCTTGCAGAGGTCACTGTGGTGAGTGATTGCTCTGACTGTGCTGCAGCAGGGGCTATTTTGGAAAGGAAAATTACTTACTTGTCCTCTTTTGCTGCGGTTTAGATGAGAATTGGCAGGTAGGCTGCAGCTCTATTCTATTGTCACTGGGAGTGGGAAGATTAACAGGGTGAGAGCAATTTGGGAAAAGCTAATAATGAGATAGTCAGGAGTAAGAAACACTGTTGTCTCTGTAATTCCGCCTGAACTGGTACATAATTAAACATTACATTACACCCGATCACCCTTCTCTTAGTACCCGTCCTCCCTGGAGCATCAATAGCAGCTCTGAGTTTGCAGGAACACCACTGTGATGTCCTCTGTGATGAAGCACCAACCATTAGCCAAATTGATCGGAAAATCAGATCGAGTGTAAAAACCGAGGTGCAAAGCGCTCCTCTGCCTTTAAAGCATGGTGAACTTCTGCAGCTCAGTTCCTCCACTGTCAGCACTATTGCAACTCTCAAGCCTGCTGTATAAGTAATGCAAACAAACAGACGAGGGGGCCCTTAAAACAACAACTACAACAACGCTGTTTTAAAATAAATAAATATGATGAGTAAATGTGGAGGCATTCCCAGGGAGGGGTGCATTTTTAAACAGGCAAAACAAGCAGGCAGCTATCCTTGTGGGTATCCTGGGCCTGAGAGCCCGGGCTGGTCCATCAGTGGCTGCTGAGGCAATGCCTAATTAATTCCTGCCCATCCCAAACACTGACAAACTTCAGCCCCACGAGCCCCATTCAAAAGACAATTGCAAATACCCTTCTTCTTCTTCTCCTTCTTCTCTCTCTCTCTCTCTCTCTCTTTCTCTCTCTCTCTCTCGTGCACTCTGTGATTTTTTCACTCCATCTCAGTTTTGTGCACTCGGTTCCTTCCCGGTCATATTTTTTTTCAGACGACCTTTCTATCAGTTGGCTCAATTACTTTCCCTTACTGCCCCCCCCCCCCTCTCTCTGCCTTTTCTCTCTTTTCACTCAATCAATGTTTTTGTGGCCAGTTCAGGCCAGAGCTTGGGCCCCTGACATGAGGGCAGATAGAGTCAGAGATTGTTCCAATGACCTTCATGCTATATCACAGCTAATCACGCACCCCCATTCTGCCCTCAGAACTACTTGTGCTGGTCAGTTCTCACTCTATAAGGTACATGTATTGTACAATACAATGATGAGATGGTTATATCTATTACTCTCTGGGGTTTCTGATGAAATGGACATGCCTGTTAGTCGGTGCTTTCCCTACCATGTGATGTAACATATCCTAACTGTCCATCTGAGTTCTGAGCAAGTTGGCAAGATTTTTTTTTATCATATTCACTGAAACCGACACTATGCTCGGACAGAGCCTGTTGCCTAGAGCCTGTTATTTGTTTTGCAAAAATCCACAGCTCCCGGTTCTTCTGGTCCAATCAAAGCAGGGCTGTGTGAGATCTGACTGTCAATCACAGTCTGGTGCAGACTGGTGTGCACTGACGACCCCAAACTCGATGAGAGGGTGCTCGGAGGTAGTGCCTCCCGCAGAGGCATGAGAGTTGTAAACATTCAACATTTTGGCTAAGTCCCCTCAATCTGTCAGACTTGCCAACTGCAGCTTTAAAGATTCACTAAGCCAAACGAAACACACCAGAGAGGTAGCTCACCCCTCCCTTCAGTATTCCCAGAGGAACTGCCCACAGAGTTTTGTTTTAGTTTGGGGGACAGGCTGCTCCACTTTGTTAATTTCCAGTTTTCGGAGTGTACTCACAGAATGGGCAGCTAGCGGATCATTAGAAGAATGGCTTTCCCAAAGTTCTACGGTAAAATATTTTCATGTAATTACCGCTGCAAACATATAATTACCACTGTCAATAGCAACAAAGTTTGTGCTTCTACTTCAGGTATTTCATATCACTACGCAAGAACTGGAACTTAATTCAAAAGTGAAAGCAGATGGTTGATCAGCTTTGTTCTAAATGTTTGATTCAAGTTCAACGTGTGTTGTTGCGAACTATGTTTCTCAGCAAATGCCACGATGAACGGTAACAAATAGGCTAGGCTATGTAGGCTAAAGTCATATCGTGGGAAGTTTATTATTTCATTTTGGCAAGTAGCCGTGTAATAAGCGTCTATAATGTATAGAACCATACCTGTCAACATTTAGCTTTCCAAAAATGGGAGATTTTTTTTTTTTTTTTTGGGGGGGGGCAGTGTTTGTACCGGTGTTATACGGTAACTGGCTTTCATGTTAACTGGCTGGACTGTTTACTTTGCCTCTGGAGTTAACGTAACCGCCCCCTTCTCTTGCAGGTGTGTTCAGCTGATGATTTAGCCTCCGATACCTGGCCGCAGATTCGTCTGTTTACCTGAAGTTCAAATAGACATGTTTGTGATGCTGCACTTTGTTGTTTAATAAAGCTTTACAACACGATGTGTCGACGTTGGAAGTGTCAGGTTGTCTGTAGTACTTATTTACTAGGCCTACAAGTAAAAGAGGTCACCTAGTATGTTATTATGACCGCCGCGCAGCGAAGTGGCGGTCATATAGGTTTAGTCAGATTTTTTTTTTTTTTCTTTTTTCTTTTTCGCATGCCCAAATTTCTGTCAATGATTCCCGGGACATTGAAAGACCGGGGTACACGAAACTTGGTGGGTATGTAACCCCACATGGATAGCATGGAATCATCGTTTTTCGTTTTGATCTGTAGCCCCCCCGCTGGACTGGACCCCCCGAAAGGAGGGTAGGGCAGACACAGTTTTCTGTGAATATCTCGAAAACCGTAGGGTTTAGGAGGACCATTTTTTTTTGTATGTTGATCTCAAGGGGCCATGTCAACCCATTCCATAACCACTCATTTCCTGTATAGCGTCACCTAGGCCTAGTCCACACGTACCAAACCGATCTTTTTTTCCTCCTTCTTCCCTGGAACCGTATCAAGAATATTTGCGTCCAAACGGATCCATCTCAACACGTTACTTCATATCCCAGGCCTATAGGTGGCACTTGCGCTGTAGGCTATCAGAGCCTGTCTACGGAGAGGCTATACAAACTAACAAACAGACAGAATAGGCTACGACGAAATGGCTAGTGCAAGGAAACCAGAATTGTTTGTGTGGACTTATAGTGAACTGTCAACTGTAGTCAACTGTAAAACGAATAAACTTAATTTTTACGGTTTGTGAAGGGTGCAGTCCCGTCCTTTATTTGGCTAACGCAGGTAAAAATAATCTCCTTTACTTTCTTTGGTTATAGGATAGTCCGCGATTCACATTAGTTTTGGTTATCACAAGTGCAAAGGCTAGGCATACCCAAGTTCTAGGCCAGTGTTTCCCAAACTTTTTTTCTGGCGACCCACTTTTTAAAAATGACAGACCATCGCGACCCATTTCACTTCAAATCTACCTTGCAACCACCAATATTGTTTTAGGCCACAGGTTCTCCAACTTTTCTATGCCTCCCCCAACCATACATTGCTATATGATCTAGAGCAGGGGTCTCAAACTCAAATGAGCTGGGGGCCAATTCTGCCAACGTCATCTGATTGGAGGGCCGGCTATTTCTGAAAATGCAATGTTCTTTTTTTCAAATACCACACAAAACTGCAAACAGAAAGTGCAAGTGTTTTTATCTAGTTTTAGACACCTGTGCTAGCAACCTTAGCTTATAAATAAAATAATGATAAAATAAATATTAATACAAATTATAAAACAAATGAATATCTCATTTTCATTTTCTCATTTTGAGAGGTAGATATCCATGCTCTGGCTCCCCCTCTGCGATGCGTTCGTCCCCCAGTTTCATTCAATTTAATGAGCTTTTATGACAAAACCGTAACTGTGGTAGTTAACAAAGTACATCTTAATAGAAAACTGTTAACTTTCCTGGTATCAAATGACAAATGGTACCGGTATATCGGTTAGACCTAGCACAACATAAATTGTGCTGGGCTGGCGACCCAAATAAATTCTCCTGCAAACCACCCATGGGTTGCGACCCAGACTTTGGGAAACACTGTTCTAGGCCATTCCTTCGCCACAATTATAATATTGCTATAATACTTGTTAGTAACAGTCGATACTTTTGCTTGCATCAAATCGGGCATTCGCATTTAGTGCGCATCTATTAACATGAGTTCTAAGCGTCTTTGTATGCTCATATCTGACTTCACTATGAATGCATTTATTTATGTTGTAAGACATGTAAAATAAATTAATGACACCTGCACTACGCACAAATTAATGCAAACTTACACCGCACTTCCCTAATAACTTAAGTTCTCTCGAGTCACTGACAGTAGCTAGAATGCATAAAAAAAACACGGGGAAAAACAGTGTTCAGTCCATCAAGTCATAAGCTATCGGCGCTGCGCAGCATCAGTTGTGATATTTATCCTACGGAGTGTAATCGTAGGTAATGTCATGTATGAAAACTAGTATCGTTAGGCAATACTATAAGTGTCAAGTCCAGGGCAGCTGAGGTGTGGCGATGATAGGCAAGTAGGATGTGCGGTTTCGCTGTCCAAACGAATTCAAAAGGGCTACGGTTTCAGATTTTTCCACTCTGGGACCAGGTTTCAAAAAAGTGCGGTTTCGGGCAGTGCGTTTACAGGATTCGTTTGGACGCTCGGCCAAGACGAAGCAAAACCTCTGCGTTTAATCCAAAAAGCGTCTCCGTGTGGACGGGCCCCTAGTTAAACACAAAAAAGTAAAAATGAGGTGTTGTAATCGCAGGTATCTGTGACCTAACATAGTCAAAACTGCACGAAATTAATTTATGTTACTATACACCAACTGGCCTGTAGGTGGCCGGAGACAGTTTTCTGTGAATATCTCGAGAACCGTAGGGCCTAGGAGGTCCAATTTTTTCCATATGTTTGCCTCCAGGGGTCATGTTAACCCATTCCATATGCACACATGTGCATAAACAGATACAGATTTGGTTTTGCATGTTTTTTTTGCATGTTGGTCTATAGGGGTGCATGTCAACCCATCCCATTACCACTTATTTCATGTATAGCGCCACCTAGTTAAAAATTAAAAAGCAAAAAATGTATCTGTAGCCCCCCCGCTGGACTGGACCCCCCAAAAGGAGGGTAGAGCAGACACAGTTTTCTGTGAATATCTTGAGAACCGTAGGGCCTAGGATGACCAATTTTTTCCATATGTTTGCCTCCAGGGGTCATGTTAACCCATTCCATATGCACACATGTGCATAAACAGATACAAACGCACACACATACATTCACAGTAATCATACGTATGACACATACTCACACAGTAGACATATGTGGGTCATTCTTTAATTAGGGGAACTTTTATGTCCCCAGGTTATAAATTCATGTTAGAAATACTATATTACAAAATAAATAGTTTAGTTATTTCAAATAATGTTTATTGCACCATCAAAAAAAGTAATACACTAAAATCTTTATGATTTATATTTTTAAAACTGTTTTTAACACCAATATTTGGCTACTTAGGCCTTGTCCCCAACCCAGACTTTCAAACTTTTCTGCTCTAAAAATGTGATTAAATATTATCATTTCATTAAAAAATCACAATATATGTTTAAATAGTAACTTAAAAATGCATTTTATGCATTATTTTTGTTCACATCTATACAATTTGTTAACATTTTTAACAATTTAGTATTGTCCCCCAACAATACCATCATTACCGTGACAGTCTATGATTACTACTAGGATTTTTTTAGGATAAGACTTGTTTGTGCCGTAACCATGGAAATGAATAGTGACAGGGAAGCACATGTCAGCCATGAGAGAAGAGTGATATCTGATGTCTGAAAAAGTAAGTAATTTAATCATGTGTTCCTTCTGATCATGGAGTAGACTTATTCAGCGTCATTACCATAAATGCTGTTGCAGCAATATTTTTATGAAAAAAATGAAATATTCACATTATTTATGTGTATTTAAAGTTCATGTTGTACTAGCTGATGAATGATGTTAGCAAATCCATGACCTAGCATCTTTTTTCCTGAAATAAGATGAAAAATGTCATTACCGCAACCGTCATTACCAACACAAAACTTGTTGTGATGGTGATGGCGGTAATGACAGGTGATGGCGGTAATGACAAGTTTTCTGTTTCACCATCTATATTTTATCATCTGTTTAGAAATTAAGTTAAAGAAGCCTAATAGTGTGATGTTGCAATGAAACTCAAGTGAGATACCTTACTTCCTAAAACAAATTTACCCTATTTTTTTTCAACCAGCATGACTCCCAAGACATTAGCAGAAAGGTCTAGAGAATACAGGGGAAAAGTATAGGAAGACCTCTTTTTTATGTCAGTCAAGGAACAATAATAAATGCTAGGCCTACAAATATTTTATGCAAATATTTAACCTTATTTAACCTTAACTTTTACAAATGTCCACTCTAGCACGCATTTAACATTGGAAGTATATGTAAGAATTGTCGATGACCAGTTGCCATGAAACATTTATTTGTATCTTCCTAGGGATGCAGATTAAACAACAACAAGAAAAAAAACATAAATAATGACATTTCAAGGAGGTTTCATTTTAGGCCTGAAATATGCATTGTTAAACCATACCATCTTTTCCTACCGGTAATAATCTCAATATAGTTGTGGTCTGTATTTTGATATTTTCTTCTGTTTAATGCCATTGTTTCATGTTTTTTTCTCTAGAAAAAAAATTAGAGGTTTCTGGTTTAGTTTTGTCCCTATTTTTGACTATTCAAACATTCCCATTTTTTCATTGCTTGTCATTACCAAAACACTATGTCATTACCAGAACAGCATGTCATTACCGCCACGTTCCTTAATTTACAGTAAAAATACTTTAAAAATAGCTTTATCTTCAATATTGAGCTGCTACATGAAAAGCTTAATGAAATACTTATCAAATAATAATAATACAAAGAAAAAATATCTAAAACTACTTTTCCAGAAAATAAACAAAAGTGTACTTTGTTGAACACGGAAAATCACATTTTGATGGTGAGAAAATCTAAATATATGTAATTTGCTGAATGTGAACATTTTGAATTTATACTTATTGTTGATGGTTAACAATGTTTACAACATAAATGAGTTTAAATTATCTCCTTGTTAGATCATTTTATTTTATTTTCAAGTTTTTGGATGTTGTGATGGGAATGACATTTTGTAATGCCAGTTGGCAAATAAATATAAATTATTTTAAATATATTTAAACTAGGTTGTGGCCAGCATTATACCTTCATATTAAAGTATGTAAGCACCAAAAATAATTCAGTGGAAATGGACGGAATTATTTTTGGAATCTGATCCCTTATCATACCTGTTCATTCTTACTCGTCGCTCGACTTATCGTGACTAAATTCAGGATGGCTGCAAACGCCCCAGGTAAAAAAGTAGTATACTTTAGTGTGTTAGAAATATGATTAAAGTACATGAAGTATAAAGCAAGTATGCTTACACGTTTTGTACTTTATGTAAAGTATGTTTAATGTGTACTTTTAGAAAGTATACTTCAAAGTAGATGTTATTAAGTTCAACTTCAGTGTACTAAAATTAAATATACTTATTGTGCAATATTCAAAGTGTTTTTGTAATGTACTTTTTAAAAGTGTACTTTGTTGTTAGTGTATTTTAAATGGTAAAGAAGTTTATTTATTTTAACAGTATTAAATTGCTAATACTTAGAGTTGTAATATAGTGTACTTATGGAAAGTATATTTTTTGGTAGGCCTAATACATTGTTTGTATAGTTTCATAGTCATAGTATTAAGTTCAACTTCAGTGTACTAAAATTAAATATACTTATTGTGCAATATTCAAAGTGCTTTTGTAATGTAGTTTTTAAAAGTGTACTTTGTTGTTAGTGTATTTTAAATGGTAAAGAAGTTTATTTAGTTTAAGTGTATTAAATTGCTAATACTTAGAGTTGTAATATAGTGTACTTATGGAAAGTATATATTTTTGGTAGGCCTAATACATTGTTTGCATAGTTTCATAGTCATCTCACCTTTAATAAAATACTAATGTGTGTAGCTTTTAGCCCTGATATGTCAGCCGCATGGATGGCAATGTGCAATAACCTAGCCTAGAGACATACTGATCTATCAGTTTTGGTCATCAAATAATATTTTTTCTTTTGTTGATTTTGTGTCTTAGTAAGGTAGTAGCCTATACGTTTGTGATGTAGTAGAGGTTGTGAGAGGATGAATGTGGCATTTTGTTACATTTAGCTTCTATAGGCAACACAGTTAAATGTACAGGCAGTCCAGTTGACCAATAACATGGCTGTTTGAATTTGAAATGGAGTGGGCGGATCTGTGCAGCTTTCGAGCAAAACGTGGTGTGAGCAAACATTAACGTTATTTCATACAGTCTATGCCTGTAACTTTATTTGCAAGACAGATGGACTCTAGAGACCAGAAAATGCATACGTTTACGGTCCGTATAAGGTTACAGGTTTGTCCAAATTAAAGATACCATAAATTCTAGTCATGCCAGAGACGTTGGTCCTACAGAGCCAGAAGGACTCGTCATATGAGATAACAAGGACTGAAGCCAGTTGGATCTAAAGTGCCAAGTTATTCGTTATCAGGTGAGTCCCAAAGCATATTGTTAAATGATTCTGATGTAGCTTACTCTTTATGACCTTCGGTAGTCTTTGGAGAAGTTAAATTGATGGCTTAGCAATCTTTCAAGAGTTTGTTTTTATCCTTGCTAGTACAAGCTAGCAATGCCAGATGACGTTAGCTAATTTAGCTAACGTTAACGTCATATACTGTACGTCGACCAGATCCCTATCAAGAAGAAAACTACATTAGCCTGCTTTGTGTTTGTGGGATTATTGACAAGCGTTGGCTGACACAGAAAGGAGGATAGTGCTAGGCTAGTCACACTTCACATTCATTAGGCATGCTAATGACATTGTAGCTGTTTTTTTCTTTAATCGTGGAGACATCTTTTAAAATGAGTCTACAGGACAAATTACATGCATTTTATGAAGTAGAACGTTTTTTTCCACCATTGATATTAGAGGGGGAATTAAACCTGGTGTTCTACTAAGTTAGTGCTATGAAGCTTAGGCTATATGATTGATATTATGCCTTGGTTTATGCAATAGATTTTTTTTTTTTTTTATTATTTGTGTTTGACAGAGCATTCAAGTTCATTTCATGGTAGTGTTTGTAATTTACCTAGTTTTAATCTGTAGCCTAACTATGTTTTTACAGGTGTTCCTGGACAGTTTTGAAACCGAGATGTCTGAACGCCTCAAATAATCAGCAGTAAAGGTAAATATTCTTCATCCAGGACCTTATCCCATTACTCTTAAAGCATAACTCAAGCCAAAATGCAACCTAGGGTCTTTTTGTGAATGTACCTGAGTCAAACTTTCGTTTGAAAGCATAATTAAGTCAGAAGCGCCACCATTAAGCTTGACTGTATTGTTGTTTCTGGGTCAAATGCCATTTTGAATGGGAGTCGTAGGAGCAGAACTATTTTGATACATGATGATTTTGATTCATGCATCAAAATAGTAGGCTAGTGCCCCTACGACTCCCATTTAAAATGCCATTTGACCCGAAAACGATAATACGGTTGTATTGGAAACAAAGGAATCTAAGGTAATCAAATGCAGAAAACAGGGTGGTTGCACTCATATCGGTGCCAAGGTGCACAACGCTTTAAGGAAAGACTACCTGGCCAGGTCTACCCATACCAGGATGGCAAACAGATGGTGTCAATACCCATTTGACCCATAAAAAGTAAATGTCAAATAGGTACAGATAATCTGTATCTCATCATTGCCAATGGATTTCTGTGTAAAATATTGTTTATCTTGTAAAATGTTTTCCATCTTCTTTCTGTTCACAGACAACAGAGACAAATTCTCTAATACCAAGGTCAATGCATTTGACTGCTGTCCAGCCCCGGGTTGCCACCGAAAACTTTATGCATCTTGGACTGGAAGATGGTGTGCTAGTAAGGAAGCTAGCTACCACAGCTTTTGCCACCACATCTCAGTATTGGGAGGGAAGTTCACTCACTGCACAACTCTACCAGCTGTACCTTTCCTCCTCAGCCATGATCCGTAACCACCATGGTTTTCTTTCTGGGCCAGAAGACTTTGCAAACAAATAAGCAATAAATGATCATGCATTACACATTTAGCCATGTTAGACTGTTATGTTGTTGGCTGTAGGCTGGGTGTCCAGTAAACAATTTCAAGCTTAGAGGGCAAATTCTCTCACCTAGGAGGGTAAACAACTTTTGTTTTTCATGAAATCTGCATTTTGAATTGATGGTCTACCAATGAGGCTGTAGAGTATCGCGACACAATAGTGGCAAAAAGCACTTGCGCGATGAAACATGCATTCGGGTGTATTATATTATATATTATTTCACACACGTAGATATTAAATGTGTGCGCCAAATTCTCTCTGCGTGTGCGCACTCAGAGGAAACTGCTCCCCAAGCATGGAAAAAAATGCTGCGAGCGAGGAGGAATCTGACCAGCGCTCCAAACAGCCACTCGAAAAATCTATGCATGTGAAATAATATAATACGGCCAAATGCATGTTTTATCGCGTTACCACATCCAACTTGAAAAGATATGCTCAAGAGATCCATAACTTTCAGAAAAATGTTTTACTTTTGTTATGGACGAATATTATGTTTTGTTTTCATTCATGTCAATAAAATGTTTTTCTCATAATCAAAGTGTAATTTGTCATGTAACAGAATAGGTAGGAGAGTACTAATAGTACAATTTTAAAGCACACTAATATTATACTTAAATTGCATGCCTTTATAATGCTTAAAGTATCTTAAGACTATACTTTTATTAACATAACTGCAAACTTTCAAGGCACTTATTGTAGTCAGGAAGTACATTTGAAGTTAATTTAAAATATTACAGAAGCATGCCAAATGAATAGGAATGAGGATGATAAGAGTGTATTCAAAATACACTACTACACTATTATTAGTTATATTGTAATGCCTTTTAAGTACATTTCCAATACACTTGGGATGTTACAAAATTGTACTGCGACTGTGTTTCGAATGCTCATAAAATATATTTTTGTATAATGTACTTAAGAACACTTAAAGTTTGAAAAAAGTTGTTCCATTTTAGCACACTAATTACACTCAAAGTATAGTCAAGTTGGTATTAAGTTGCACTTAATACATAATTACACTTAATTACACTTGGATTTGACGAAAAAAGTACAAACGGTACTTAGTACACTTTCAAAAAGTATACTTTTAATAGTTTTTTTTTTTACCTGGGGCTAAACTTCGTGAAGATACTATCTGTATAAATCGTCTTGTAAGTAAACTACCAGTGCTTTTTCAAAGTTCTCAATGTCTCGTTTTAAATGTCAGGGCCCTCGGAAGTCTACCAATGAAGTGTGGAGATACATTGAGCCTCGTAAATGGTGTAAAACAGTGATTTATTTGCATGGCTAGCCCGATGCCGAAGCACCACCATTGAAAAAGCTGTTGGTAGCGTCGGCTAACTAGCGCCAGATTTTGGAGTGCAGGGGACAAGCCGAGATGGGCTATGAGACATACGTTCACACTCGGTATCATGTTTCAACACACTTTAGGTCAATATCACACCGGAATTCTCCTTTAAACCAAAATGTTCCTGATTTTATAATTGAAAATGTAAGATGGCAAAATTGCCCCCAATTGAAGAATCACCCATGTACGCATGCATGCACATGCACAAGCAGGCACATATGCAGGCACACACACAAGCACGCACACACACACACACATAAACATAAACATGAACACGCACACATGCACACAATTCAAGAATTTCTCAGAATTATGAACAGGCAAGATGGGGGTGTGGTTGTATAAAATTAATTTTACATGTGTAATCTACGAACTAATCATGTTTTGGTACTTTTCTAGCAGATACCAGTGAGAATTGAGTGTGGATAATGCAATTTAGTGAGACAGCTAGAAGGCCTTTCAGCGTGATTTATTTTTGTGGAAAAAATGTGCTGGACTGGGCTAGTTTTCCCTAAAATAACTGGCGTTCTATACATTATCCCTTACATAAGCTGTGGTTCCACTGGTTATTATTCAGACTGAAAATCACAATGTGAGCAAAGTGAAACTAAATGTGTTTTTCCAAGAAAATTGGTGTCATTATAGCCTAGAAATCTAGACGCGCCCCTAGCGGCAGCAAATTACATTTGCTGCCAGGGCTAGCCTAGCAACTCTCCGTTGGCTTGTGAGCTCCAGAAATCGAAACTTAATCAGGACATTGAAATCGTGTATAGAGTCGTTTGGTGGGCTTAACATAATGATTGATGGCAGAGTGGCAACGGTTTGGCTTGAATTCCCTGCTACTTGAAAACAAATATCCTGTTGCGTCCTATTGCGTGCAGAGGAAATTTGAAAGACAACTGATTATCCCGCCCCTCGGACTGAGCACTGCGAACGGTGAGTGCCCAGACCCTACATTTTAATGTGGGTCTGGCTCGCCAGGCTAGTGTCATTATGTGTTTCTTCCCACTAATATTGGTGTCGTTATTTTTGCATAATATTGCTTACCGACACACAGATAAACAAACTGCAAACTTAACAACATTTTAACAATTGTATAACGATTGATGTAACAATATCAGAAAACCCTGAAAGACATAAGATTCATTGAAACAATTGTTGGGTTCCCATCTAAACTCCCCATCACTACAAATCACTTCAATTTAACAGTAATTCGCACTGTTAGGCAGTCCATGCCATTAGGTGTTTTGTGCTATTAGTGTGACAATTTCCTTTCAGGCTTCAAAGCTTTAGCATACTAACCATTTGACTCGTACAGGCTCTGTGTCACACTAAGCTAAAACCACTATGTCTGCACGACACAGAGCTCTACATCAGCTACTTGTTCGTGTGTTTGGGATTGTTTTTGTAATTATCTCTCTCAACATGAGACCCTGACGGATCCCTGGAGATGTGTATGAAACGCGCCTGCTGACATATTTCTCTCTCTCTCTACTTTTTGTAAAATTGCTGTGCTTCCAGCTGTCTGTCAAACAGAGGATTAACTTTACTACAAGTCTCTTCTGGACACATTATCTTTGGGGAAGTTGACGTGACATAACAGATGTATTCTGGGTAGATGACTCTGCCAATCATACTTATCTCCTGCTCCCCAGAGAACCAGATCACCAGACTCTCCATCTCTCGAGAATAAGAGCAATCTGAACTTTTTCAAAGTTCACCCTCTCATGTGATGATAGAAAAAGAAGGGGGAAAGAAACTAAGGAGAGAAAAAATGGAAAATGTCTCTCTGTGATAAATAACATAAAAATAAACGAAAGCCATGGTGCCAACCACCCCTGTTTTATTTCATTTGGTCGATAAGGAGTCTTGGCTTGAGTGTGTTGCTGTGTCTTCTGTCTTCTGCAAAGCATGACGGTAATTGGTATCTACTTGTTTCATTGACTGACCAGTGCTGCAGATAGTGTGCTTTGACTTGAGGGTGGATTGTAAGAAGCACCCAAATCCACACTAATTAAGTGACAAGTAATTAGTCCGCATTGAGAAGTCTCCTCATGTTTAAGCCTGGTCTGCAGCTTCAGAATGGAGTTTAAAGTTGTTTTCATACCTACAGTATGTTGTTTCAGATCATGGTCTGAATTGAGACAAATTGTCCAATTGTCCCTGTTTTTTTATGTTCCCATGGCAACAGTTAGAGTGGAACTAAATGTCTAAATTAAACTCCATGTGCAATTAAACTAAAACTCTTTAATTAGAGTGCATGAAAATGCACTCTACTGTTATTGAGATTGTTGCTTCGATTTTGACAGATGTTCCAAACATAATGTACTTTAGAGTCCAAATGGAAACAAACTGAGACCAACTTCTCTTTACGTAAGCGGTACTGGTTCATTTGTTTGAAACAGAGTGCAATTGCTATGTTTGCATATACCCAAACCAACCAGCCTTTGCAGGGAAATGTTCCATGTTGCAATTCAACTGCTCCAAACGAGCAGTTTCCTCTCACACACACACACACACACACACACACACACATATTTCCATGAATACAAATCTTTGGTCATAGCTGGAATAATGTCCAGAAATGTTTTAATTGGTAGACTTTTCTGTCCAAATCACTTGGTCAATCCAGGGTCAAACTGGCAACAGAATTCTGTGGGATGTTCAGTTCAGTGAGGCTGAAGCCCACACTGTTATCTTGGATGACAGAGATGATTGAACCACGCTAACGCTGTCGCTAACATCTGATTTGCCAGAACAAACACCCTACCAGGACCACGCCGCTGCTCTGTGGCAGTTGCCATGGTGATGGGCAGGAAGTGTGGGCCGGGTCGCCGTGGGACGGCGTTTGTCGGACCGCAGGGAGTTAGCGCTCAGCGTGGGGGAGGACTAATAGCCAGCCGTCCACTTTCATTTCCCGCCCAAGACGCTGATGTACCAGGGAAGTTCTGCCTGGGCGGATTCTGGCCTGGATGGAAGGTAGCCATCTCCTGATTCTCTCCCTCTCGAGACACCAATAGCCGATAGTGAACCGCATGACTATTACTTACAAGTGCACAGAAATATATATATATATATATATATATATATATATATATATAGAGAGAGAGAGAGAGAACACCATGGTATTAAGTTTTGATGAGTTTGGAAATGAAGGTGGAGCAGAAATGTAACATCTCAGCAGCAGCCTAGGGGCAAAATTTGGTTTGCTATAATGTGGTGCAGGCTGATTGAATAATTATATCACAGTACTATTAATTATTCTGGGTCAAAACTCATTAAATTTAAGTAAACATGCCTAAATTGAAAATCTAAATTATGATCAGGATAACACAGTGTAAGATTGAGTAGTTTGATTTGGCCAATTTGCGAGACCGACTTCCACAAAAGCCAGTGCACAGAAATATTTTTCACTTTTGGCACTCAATTACATTTTCCAGTGGCAACACAATGTGATTGATGCAGGTGCCACCATGTAAAAATGACCCTTACATCATAAAGCATGTTTCAACTGTCAGGCTAAAAGGCCAACACAGTCTGAGACCTTCAGGGTACTATAGCGAAACAATAGACATGCTTGTTGACACCTTGTATTGCATATTTTCCCCATTACTATGTTCCTGGAGTTGGATCATGTGCCTCTTATACAACACTCATGCTTAGTTCTGTGTGTGTATGTTTATATGATAAGTGTGGCATGCTGTTACAAAAGAGGCCTGCTTGATTATCTTTCTCTCCAGTTTAAACTCACATTACTCTGTTTAAATCAAGCAATTGATTAATGTCAAGTATATAATTTTAGGGATGATAGATTAGATATAGGCAAAATATACTGGACAATATGGACTGTGTTCCTAGGAAATGTTTCAAGGAAATATGACAAAATGACCCACAATCCTTTATTCAACAGGAGACAGAAAGATAATACATTAATTTAGTATGAATACAACCATGTCTTCGCCTGGCTGTTGAAGAGAATGATGGAAAATAGAATGTTTTTTTGTTATCTAATGAATGAACAACATAAAGGCAGACTTTGAAGAGGCACCTTCTGCTCTTCCCATTGCTTACTGTTTAACTGCAGGGAATTAGCCCTTGTTGGTTGTCTCCTCAGAGAAGACTGCTTGTGTTTTACATCAATGGAGTCTTAATGCAGTCGCTGCTTCCTGACAACAGCCTTTCATTATTATAATTGCCTAGTCTGTCCATCACTGATGGAAGCCCATCTGGGAGGAGGAATAGTTTGATGTGTTGAACGGGGGGAAAGTGCTGAGCTCCATCTTCAATTTGGACTTGCGTTTCCTCAGAGTGGGAGCTCATGTCAGTAGTGTTGCCGATTATTCTAATCACTGCTAAACTATGAACATTTACACAGATTTGTGTGTGAGTGTGTGTTTAGGTGTTTTTGTTTTCCCTCCATCTAAGAACTTAAATGTAACTAATTACACCAACTCTGTCCATCATCTTTAAACTTCTATCTCACGATTTAAACACTCGAGATTGTAGCTACAACGTTGTGGTATGTGTTCTATCCTAACTCATGCTATTGAACTGATATTTAAGAAGACCATGAGGAGTAAAGGTTGTTTTTCCATATGTAAGCAGTTGGAAATTGGTTGTAAATGCAGAAAATGGAACCTGTTCTGAAAATTGTTATGACGGCCGGAAGATGACACAATGCGAAGTTGTATTTATTTGTGATTGTGTGATAATTCTGAATGAAAAATGAACACTCACTGTGGAATGCACACTGACAGGCAGATTGTTTTAACGTCTGTTTCAGGCGTTATTTCTTTGCTATGTGCACCTTCAAAACACAGCATTGTATGTCTGAATAGAGCGCACATGATGAAAGTGCATCGTGCCTGCCTCAGGACGCAGAATGGCGAACCGCACTTTTCTCACTCATACATATGCATGTATGGGAAGGTCGAGGGAAAAGTGGGAGTTTTGCAGAAACCCACGGGAGTAGAGGTGAGTGAAGACAGCATACTTCTATTTTGTGGGGAAAAATAACCTTTTAAAAACAGATGTTATCCAGGTTGTGTTTAAATGTGTCAATAAGAGAAACTTTCAGAAAAAAAAAAAAACAGACATCTACCAAAGGTTCTGCTTCTTTGTACCATGTGAAAATCAACCTTAACTTATGTTCTGCTTTTTTAATGTCTTAATTACTTTTGCGTTTTCATGTTATTCACTCTCCACTGCTTGACTATTAAATCTGTCATAGCCTACATGCACAAATAGTCTGAGTATTTGGTAACACTTGAAGGTGTCTACATAAGAGTGACATGACACTGTCATAACCCTAACACTAACCCTAACTTGTCATGACATAAACCGAATGACCCTTGACAGAAGTGAGTGACGTGTTATGTCATAAACGTTTATGACTTTTTATGACACGTTCATGACAGTGTCATGTCACTCTTATGTGGATACCTTCAAGTAAAATGTAACCGAGTATTTTTATTTCAAGTGGAGTAGGACTGCTCTGCATTTTTTTCTCTCATTGTTGACATCTTATTAATGTATTATTTTATGATTGCTAAACTTTTTTGATTCCTTTTAATGTAGTCGCAGTTGACGCCATTCAACTGCACTTGTGATTGAATTATATCACTCAATTATGGGCACAGCAGATTATGATTAAAGCAGGGGTCTCAAACTCAAATGAGCTGCAGGTTACTGTTGCCAACGTCATCTGATTGGAGGGTGACGTCAGTGTTCAAGAATAATACAAAAAAAGAATGGATATTTCTGAAAATGCAGTGTTTTTTTATTTCAAATACTGTATAACACAAAACTGCAAACAGAAAGTGCAAGTCTTTTTTTATCTCTTTTTAGACACCTGTGCTAGCAACCAAATTAACAGGAAAACAGTCAAATGTAAACCAACAATAATAAACTATTACTATCAACTTAAACCCTATGCTACTATGCATAATGCAGCCTGGTGAAATCAGTTCCTATCACGGGTGACTAGTTCAGAGCCCTGTTTTTATTAGGCCTACCCCTGTTGTCTGTACCACGTCCATTACGGACACTATCGTCACGATGACCACTGGCACCTCTAGCTATGTTGGGCAGAGAGTCAAAATAATAATGCTTAGTAAATAGCACGTTACATGGCAATGGCAAGCTGACACGCTGAGAAAGAGAGAGAAGGCCTGAGAGTGTCATCTGACAGCAAGCACGGCTGGGTATGACAGGGTGACTGATGAGGGTATCAGGGTGAGAGTGTTGTGTTGTCTGGTGTCCTTCAAATGAAACACAAACACATGCATGCACTCACACACACACATATGCAACCACACACACACACCTTACATCATCAGTATTATATCCCGAACAGCCTACACTCTTAAAACAAATGTGCTGAAAACAACCCAACTTTCGTTGTTTTTAACACATCTCTGTGTCCAGATGGGACAACACAGTTTGTGTTGTTTCCAACACATTGTTTTTGTTGCTTGTTACACAATATGTGTTGAAAATAACACATTGAAAACAACACAACTTGCATTGTTTTTTTAACACAGTTTGTGTTGTTTTCAACACATTCCTTTTAAGAGTATACAATCCATATTGAAAATTGAAATCCATTGAGTGAAAGAGTCCCTATCCCTCTACCCATGTGTGTTTTAGCTCTGAAATGCCACTATAGACATATTAACCAGTAGTATTATAGCTCATTAAGTTACTTTCATAAAATGTTTTATAGCAGCAAGCCTGTGTACGGTGATACTCTAGACCCATGGCACATTCGCTGGTAGTCAGAGATGTAATGCATGTGATGAGGACACTTGTTTTATCTCACAAATACACACACACACACACAAACACAAACATAGATACACATATGCACACACAAAATAGTTATATACCATCAGATATGCTTGTGTCTGAATATTTGGTTGATTAGCTACCAATATGTGGTTGATTAACTCAAATGCATGTGGGTCCACTCTTATGATTATCTGTGATGGATATGACTCTGTTAAGGAAAGAACAGTGACAGAAATGACCTTGCCCATGCATCCCACACTGACCACATGCTTTTAATATCAGTCTGGAACTGGGAAACTATCCATATCTCTCTTACTGACAAACATACCCTTGCCACACACACACACACACACGCAAACGCGTACACAAGCACACACACGCAAACGCGTACACAAGCACACACACACACACACACACAAACACATACACACACACACACACACACACACACAATCAGACAAACACGTAGCTGATATATTGTGCCTCTGAGCCTCCTGGGACTGAAGATATGAGGGAACTGTGAACTCCTTTCTTTCCTTTCACTCTCTCAATCTTTCTCTCTTTCTCTCTCTTTCTCTCTCACACACACATACACATACACACAAAGGCATACATGCAGACCCACTCAGAGGATGATGAAATGGAGGTCAGCTTTGGGTAACTTTGTCAAAATGACTCCGAAACACCAGACCCATCTCGGTAGCTTGCACTAAACCACTACACTACAGTCAGTGCATCCAGTTCAGCGCGAGAGCCCAGCAGCGTTTTGATTGAGTGGTGACCATGGTGACCCTCGAGGGTTCCATGGCTCTCTCCTGCGATTGGATATGTATGAAATGCAGTGTGTTTTAACCCAATGTGGCATGTAATATGTCAGCATCTGGGCTTCAACTGGACCTTTTTTCACCTCTTCTTTACACACACACTCCTCACATGGGAACATGCAGGTCTTTCCATGAAGAGGGACACATTCCTGTTCTCTTCCCCCTCCTGTAACCCAGCTTTGCACACACTTTTAATCTGATTAGAAACGGAATAACGGCTCAATCGGAATAAAAATTCTCGGTAATACTTTACTTGACGGGTGAGTTCATAACACATTCATAGCAGCTATCATAAACTGCACATAAAGCATTCATGACTGTTTCATGAGACATGACTCAACATTCATACCAAACCTTTCATGAATTTGAAAGACAGAACGACAACAACTTATCAAAACTAGATGTACCGCAGAGCGGTACAAAATATGACCGCCGCCCAGTCCAACACATTTTTTCCACAAAAATAAATCACGCTGAAAGGCCTATATGATTCTAACTGTCTCACTAAATTGCATTATCCACACTCAATTCTCACTGATATCTGCTAGACAACAAGTACCAAAACATGATTAGTTCATAGATTTCACATGTAAAATTAATTTTATACAACCCCACCTCCATCTTGCCTGTTTATAATTCTGAGAAATTCTTGAATTGTGTGCATGTGTGCATGTACATGTTTATGTTATGTGTGTGGGTGTGTGTGTGTGTGTGTGTGTGTGTGCGTGCTTGTGTGTGTGCCTGCGTATGTGCCTGTGCATGCAAGCGTACATATGTCTACTGTGTACGTATGTGTCATACGTATGATTACTGTGAATGTATGTGCCCAAATTTCCGTCAATGAGTCCCGGGACACTGAAAGACCGGGGTACACGAAACTTGGTGGGCATGTAACCCCACATAGATAGCATGGAACTATCGTTTTTCGTTTTGATCTGTAGCCCCCCCGCTGGACTGGACCCCCGAAAGGAGGGTAGGGCAGACACAGTTTTCTGTGAATATCTCAAAAACCGTAGGGTTTAGGAGGACTTTTTTTTTTGTATGTTGATCTCAAGGGGCCATGTCAACCCATTCCATAACCACTCATTTCATGTATAGCGCCACCTAGTTAAACACAAAAAAGTAAAAATGAGGTGTTGTAATTGAAGGTATCTGTGACCTAACATAGTCAAAACTGCACGAAATTGGAAGTGTAGGATCATTATGACACCCTCTGTATGCACGCCAAATTTTGTGGAATTCCATTCATGGGGGGCCACACAATAAATTAATTTATGTTACTATACACCAACTGGCCTGTAGGTGGCCGGAGACAGTTTTCTGTGAATATCTCGAGAACCGTAGGGCCTAGGAGGTCCACCTTTTTTATGTATGTTGGTCTTAAGGGGGCATGTCAACCCATCCCATTACCACTTATTTCATGTATAGCGCCACCTAGTTAAAAATTAAAAAGCAAAAAATTAGGTGTTTTTATCACAATGCATGCCAAGTTTTGTGTACTTTCGTTCATGGGGGGCCTTACATTAAAATAATTTATGTGTACATTTAGTGACGTACACCAACAAGGATTCCCGGGACACTGAAAGACCGGGGTACACAAAACTTGGTGGGCATGTACCCCCACATGGATAGCATGGAACCGTCATTTTTTGTTTTGATCTGTAGCCCCCCCGCTGGACTAGACCCCCCGAAAGGAGGGTAGGGCAGACACAGTTCTCTGTGAATATCTTGAGAACTGTAGGGCCTAGGATGACCATTTTTTTCCGTATGTTTGCCTCCAGGGGTCATGTTAACCCATTTCATGTGCACACATGTGCACAAACAGATACACACACACACACACATACAGTAATCATACGTATGACACATACTCACACAGTAGATATATGTACGCTTGCATGCACAGGCACATACGCAGGCACACACACAAGCACGCACACACACACACACACACCCACACACACACACACACTCACACACACACACACACACACCCACACACATAACATAAACATAACACAAACAATCAAGAATTTATCAGAATTATGAACAGGCAAGATGGAGGTGGGGTTGTATAAAATTAATTTTAAATGTGAAATCTATGAACTAATCATGTTTTGGTACTTGTTGTCTAGCAGATACCAAGAATTAAGTGTGGATAATGCAATTTAGTGAGACAGTTAGAATCATATAGGCCTTTCAGCGTGATTTATTTTTGTGGAAAAAATGTGCTGGACTGGGCGGCGGTCATATTTTGTACCGCTCTGCGGTACATCTAGTTTATTTATGTTTTAGCTGAATAGTTGAAACAGAACAGAAAAGGTAAAACACTTAAAATAAATTCCAAAGAGGCTTGAAGTAGCTGTCCTCATCTGCTTGACGACTAGCCATGCCTTGGGTTGAATGAGCAGCTCTCCTTCCTTTGCCAAGCCAAGTCTTCACATAAGGAAGGGCATCCCACTGCTTTCTGTTTCATTGCTATGGTCTTTTTTAAAAACATATCATATTTTTTTCTCTGCATTTTCTTTTTTCTGTTGGTATGTTTGGATAATTTTTTCCCACGGACGTGATGGGACGTTTGAATAAGTGCGTGGAATGTTTGTTACTCTGCTCGCTCCCACTTCCAATCGTTTTTTTTATATAGGCTACTGTATATCATGAAACACGTTTCGTTGAGTCATCATGCCTTTTTATTTGGGAGACTGCAACATACTTCTGTCCGCTAAAACACTTTCATTATTGCTGCGCAAGATCTGGTTAAGCCGTACATGTCTCGTGTCTCTCCAGCGAAACATTGCACACATAAAACCAGAATAGGCTATTGAAACATCAACATATTTTTCTTTAGCCTGTATGTTTTTTTTATTTGGGAGACTTTCCAAGAAACGGACGTCTGCTAAAACACTTTGGATACCAGTGCACGGCGCAATTAGGCCTACTGTAGGCTACTGTAGCCTAGGCGCGCTATAGCTTGCTCGTTGTCTGTCCAGCTGCACGGGAGGTTTAGACACAATTCAGATACAGTTCAGAACGATGTATATTAAATATATTTTGGGGGAAACGTGTTGCTTCTGGTAGTTTGACGTTAGCAGTTGTGTTGTCATGCTGAAAGTGCAATATTTTTCAGAGACAGTATAGTTTTCTTTCCGGTACGGCGTACCCTCTCCGAATATTTTAGTGGTACCCCGTACCGGCCAGTACCGGCTTACTTTCACCCCTGTTTATGATGTAACCTTTGCAGATGATTTCTCATCTTTTGCTACTGGGAATGTCCAACCGTTCCAGGTTACATAAATATGGGTCAGCAGAATGTAGGCTAGTTTACCTCCCAGTGTTAAACTCAGTGATTATGAATACTTCACAACTTGTATAGTAAAGTGACATTTGATGTAGACTTCATAAGATATTCATGAAATATTTAGCCCATTGACTCAGATGTGACGTGATCAGGTAAGAGGTTAGGAACAAAAACGGCAATGCTGCTTTGCGATTGTTGGACTTTTATTTTTGACAAGTTGTCGTTGTTCTGTCTTCCACATTCATGAAAGGTTTGGTATGAATGTTGAGTCATGTCTCATGAAACAGTCATGAATGCTTTATGTGCAGTTTGTGACAGCTGCTATGAATGTGTTATGAACTCAACCGTCAAGTACAGTGTTACCAAATTCTCATATAAACACTTCAATCGGAATACAAATGCCTGATCCGATCAGAATTGTAATTGGAACGAAAGAGGTGGTGTAGTCCGTTCCTATTCTGATTGAACAGCCATGAATACGGTCCATCGGATTGCCTGCTGTATCTTTTCAAGGAAAAGTACCTGATCGGAACAGAACACATCCCATGTACACAGACGCCACACATTTTTCAATCAGAATAGTTTAATCAGACAAAAAAACTGCCCATGGAAATGTGGCTCTTGATTCGGCAGAGGCGGTAAAGTAGCCAGTGATTGACATTGGATATGATGAGCCTAAGGTTGATGGACACAGGTTTCCTACGTATTACTTGTTGCCCTGCTAACCTCAAATTTTCTATCCCAAAGCTGTTCAAAACTCCTCCTTTGATAAGTAGAGTGTCTTTCATTTCATTCACATTACAAAGCAGATGGAAAAACCCACACACACACACACACACACACACACAATCACACAGCCTCACATTTCCTTTAGATGGATGTTCATAAATGAACTCCAAAATATGATATGCAGAAGTGTTTTGGTGGGAAACCCATCTGATATGATTATCTTCAACACTGACTCAAATATATGCATGAGTTTATGTGGAGCTATGAAAGTTTTAGTGGGCTGATGCTCAGGATGTCTTCAGCCCAATGGGACTTATGTTAGTGAAGGCTCACTCATTGCATATTCCGGCCGTATAGTTTGGGGTTTGGCAGAGAAATGCCATGAATTTGCAGCAACAGGAACAGCTGGTCTCCAAGTTTTTGGAGTGTGAATATATATATTATAGACTCAAGGCTCTCCAACTAACTAAAAACTAACTCACTTTTTGTCAGAAAATTCTCAGAGACCAATAATTGTTTTAAGTTGTTTAAATTGAGTATTTATGCTGCAATTTAAGTCAATATGATGGTTTTGCTTCTCAGCTATTGTGCTATTAGTATTTCATCTGTATTTCAGCTGGTCTGTGATTTTTTCCTGTGGTTTTGTTTACATACAACTTCAGTAAAGAACTGTGCAGCACCAAAATAAATTGGTGGAACATTTTTTTACATTTTTTATTACATTTCTTTTAGCACCTGCTGTGAAGGCTCGCAAACCAATACATCTGTCAGGCATGTCACGGCCTGTTGATGCAGCTGGACTGTATTATACAGTATGATTCAGCCGAGCAGACTGAGTGGCTGTGATGGTTCTCGGGGACATGCTGCCTTGTGTTTTCTTCCTGTATTTCAGACATTGTTTCAAGTGCACTGACAGGTTTGGGTAGGACAGATGGCGCAGATCAAACGCTGTCTGAATCAGCTGTTCCAGGGATCAGGGGTCAAATCTGCAAGGGGAACATTCGCCCGCTGGTTTTATTCAGATGCTGGATGCCAGGAGATGTTGGGGTATTGATTTAAAGGGCACAGTGAGGTGGGTAGGGTTAATCATTTTTGACATTCTGTCAGAGGCAAGGCCAAATAATGTCTTATAACTGCCTTTGTTTTGACTTAGTCTCTAGCCTCTGACATGCACAACAACAACAACAAAAGCCACACAAAAGAGCAGAAGGTAACCAAGACTGAGTATGTATGTGTTTCATATGTCATGGAAATTATTGATTGATTTTATTGAAAAGTATTGATTGTAGTATTGACTGATTGATTGATTGATTGATTGATTTTGGTAGAGCACAACAGAGACAGTTTAGACACTCCATTTTAGATTATGTGTTTTTTACCTCTACATCGTTCCAATACTTTCATAAAACAGATATCCTCAATGTATCCTGCCTGGAATGTAGCATACAGACTATAACAGCTGATGTATTCGGTGTGAAGACAGCAAGTATAGGTATTAAGCTCACAAGGCAATGTAATCCGCTTGTAGTGATATAATAGTCATTTTATACATTTTGAAGAAACACTTACAACCATACATGCATCTCAGCAGCTGAGTGAGAGAGAACTATGGAAGTATGAGTGAACATCCCTGAATCATTCATTCTTTTCTCTCTGCACAAGCCTCCCAGGGAAACTTGGCAAATATTTTTGTAGAAGAGAGAGATCCATACCCAGCAGATTGGTAATCTCTCCCTAGCTTTATAGATCATGGCCACTGATTCGTAAATCTGTTTCTTCCCTTTATAAAATCTTGTTCATGGATTTCTAATCTTTCCTCTCAGTTTAAACAATTTGTACTCATGGATCTCTGCAGATGGGGTTTTGAAATGCAGGGAATGGATTTGCACATTTGTGGATACGGATTATTAAAGGGGGGATGCAGAAGTGTTCCTTGGAGAAACATCCGTTTGAGCACTGGAAGTGAGGCTCACCTTTGGTTCTCAGCCTGACTGCACAAATGTAAAGAAATGTATTATTTCAAATGAAAGGCAAATATCAAGGAATGTGCCTCAAGTAGAACTAATTTCAGCATTTCGCCGATGGTATGCTACCTGGCAAAAACGACCTATCCTCTAGTTATTTGTTTAACCTATAACTCAGTCAAGCCAAGAACAGTACAGATTCCTCTTAGATTGTCTGATACACCTGCCTGTTATGTCTTTCACCTCAATAAGTGACCTCCAGCAGGCCCAATCCCTCACTATGGTTGACTCTGTCTGCCATATCTGAACAACAATAGCACATCTCACTGGTGCTATTAAATAATTGCTCTTTGGTAAATTGTGGTTCAACTGCAAGTTCAGGTTCAAGGTCTGATGGAATGACTGTTCTCACCTTTTAACTGCACTGAAATGTCTGTTTGAGTGAACACCAAGGCCTGCAGGGAAACTTTTTAAAGGCGTATTCAGTGGGCCAATGTGGTTGTAGCCTGGCTCTGTTTTGTGTCCCAGTTTGTACTGAGGGTGTCTATATGCATGGATAACACTTCTGATAGCATGTTGCCTATTTCTACACTACATGAATGCTGCTTTAGTTTTGATGTTTGTTTTGTTTTACACACTTTAACACAAAGAGTAAAGCTTTTGGTATATTTTAGTGTACAGCGTGTTAAAAACTGCAAATAAGTATACAATGCTTTGGGGGGCGCTGTGGCCCAACTGGCTACAGTGTCCATACCACGAACCGTCTGCTCGAGTCCGACCCGGATCGTTTCCCGATCTTACCCCTTCTCTCTCTCCTATTAGTTTCCTGACACTTTTCATAATCCTGTATTATTAGAAAGGCATAAAGCCCCATAAGATATACTAATACAACAGTATATATATTTTTTTCATGGTCAGCTTGTGCCGAAAATCCAGCTCAACTTCACAATAATATAGTGTGTGTGCTTGTGGTGGCACAGTGGCTCTTCGATGGCTATTTGGACAGTGCTCCTCCAACCCTCCGCTAACACACTTAGCATTTTAACACCAGCACTGGGTCCTGACCCCATGTTTTAGAGGACGGGGCAGACATGCAGGCAGGCAGGCAGCCGCATCACCAGAGCACTCGTGCCGCAACAGAAGTGCTGATGGTGGGAGTCCATGGCTGGATCGAGTCAGCCTCCGTCCTGGTGACATATTAAGGTCATAGAGCCTTCCCCTCAGTTCCTATGCCATCTGCTGCAAGCTCTATATATAGAGAGCAGTCGATCAGTTGGACCCCGGCCCGCCATCAAATATGCATGCCGCTTTAATGTTAAACATGACACGCTACAACAGGGGGGAATCGAATTGCACGGATACGGAAGCTTGAGTGTGTTTAAAACTCAAAGGAAGCCAAATCCTTTGCCGTCCCTTTTACGGAAAAGCCAATCTCTGATGTGCCACGAGCTCCTTCATCTTCTCCTCCATCAGATGTTTTAAAGAAACAAAACGCTCAAGGAATTTGTAACCATTCAAAGCAATTAACTTCTCAGTGTGGAAAAAAGGAAAAGAGAATGCTTTAAGAGGATACAGCCCATCTCGTTTATTTATTTATTTTATATATATTTTTAATCCTCAGCCTTTGTGATATCCCAGCCTCGTCCCTGTGCGTTCTGTTTGAAGCTCAATAAAAAGGCTTCATCCCTGCAGCGCTGCGCATAAATAATGCACCAGCGGTGCGAGTCACCACGACGATGACAGGGAGGATGACGGATGGCCGAGTGGCATTTATGAGGCGCATCGACGGAGGGGGCAGCCTGGCCGGCTCCCCCTCAGCTATAACAGGACCGCAGGTGGACGAAATCATAGACCGCTGTCCTTCAACAGCAAGGGATTATGGGACCCCAGAGAGAGACGTCAGAGGAGAAGGAGAGTAGGTCTTGTCTATGCCTGGGGCTATTTAAAGAATACTCAAACTTTTAGCTGCATGTGTGGCTCCGGATCGGCACTCATTTACTGACGATATGATTTTGAATAGGTGTACCTTACCAGGCCGGAACATTTCGAGAGGATATGCTTTTGAATGGGTGTACCTTACCAGGCCGGATCATTTCGAGAGGAAATGCTTTTGAATATGTGTTCTTTACCAGGCTGGACCATTTATTGTGGATATGCTTTTGAGTAGGTGTACCTTACCTGGCTGGGCCATTTAGCAGAGGAAGGCATAATCCCTCATCCTGGATTTGTGGTTATCTGTCTTTCCTGCTTCTATCTATCTCTTCTCTCTGTCTCTTTCTCTCCCCCTGTGTTGTCTGAGAATGAGATGCAGTGTAGTGAAACCGTGGCTACTACACACAATGGGCTCCTTTGCCTTTGATGTGAAGTCACAGTGTTGCTAGTTCTGATGAAACTGCAGTTGCATCTATCTGCCAAAGAGCTGCCACAAAACTAACACCACTCTGAAAAAAGAGAATAGGACTACCAGTCACGATGTTAAGTGGCATAAATAAAGAGAATAGGACTACCAGTCACGATGTTAAGTGGCAAAATTCGCCTTGGACAAGTTCCAACACTGTAGAAGACATCATGTCTCACCCCTGTCCCTAAGAAGCCACACCCTAGTGAGCTTAATGACTACAGACCTGTCGCTCTTACATCACATGTGATAAAGACAATGGAGCGGCTGGTCTTAGGTATGCTCAGACCCCAGGTACGCCATGCACTAGACCCGTTACAGTTTGCATACCAGGAGAAAGTGGGCGTGGACGATGCCATCACTTATCTTCTACACAGGACACATTCTCACCTAGACAAGGGGAAAAGTGCTGTGAGAATCATGTTCTTTGATTTCTCAAGTGCTTTTAACACCATCCAAGCCCTCAGACTGGGAGACAAGCTCTTGCAGATGGGTGTGGACGCTCACCTGGTAACCTGGATTACAGATTACCTGAGCGAGCGACCATAGTTCGTCAGACTGAAGAACTGTCTCTCTGACACTGTGATCAGCAGCACCGGAGCGCCACAGGGAACTGTGCTCTCTCCAGTCCTATTCACCCTATACACTTCTGCTACAACACTGAGTCATGCCACATGCAGAAGTTTTCTGACGATACTGCAATTGTGGGGTGTATCAGAAACGGGCAGGAGGAGGAGTACAGGAACCTGGTGGAGGACTTTGTGCAATGGTGCAAACTCAATCATCTTCAACTCAACACTTCAAAGACCAAGGATATGGTGGTGGATTTCCGCAGGTCTAAGCCCACTCTGCTACCAGTCCCTATTGATGGGGTCAATGTGGAGGTGGTAAGCACCTGGGTAAGTATCTGGGTCTCCACCTGGACAATAAACTGGACTGGTCAGCCAACACTGACGCACTCTACAAGAAAGGGCAGAGCAGGCTGTACTTCCTGAGGAGGCTGCGGTCCTTCAATGTGTGCAGCAAGCTCCTCAGGATGTTCTACCAGTCTGTTGTTGCCAGCGTCCTCTTCTATGCAGTGGTATGCTGGGGAGGAGGCACAAAGAAGAAGGATGCGGGGCGAATTGACAGGCTGGTAAGGAAAGCTGGCTCTGCAGTGGGAGCTGAACTGGAGTGCATCACTTCAATATCTGACAAAAGGACCCTAAACAAACTGATCAACATCTTGGAAAATGAGTGTCACCCACTCCAGAGCCTGATCAGCTGGAGACTTCGCTCACTGCCTTGCACAACAGACAGACTGAGGAAGTAATTTGTCCCCACGGCCATTGAACTGTTCAATGCTTCACTTAAGGGAAGAGGAGAGATATACTTCTCTGCATAGTCTGTCTGTCTCTTCACCCCCTCCATGTTTGGATACTGTCTGTCCACTAGCCACTTTTTACCACTGTCTTTCTGCCTCACTGTTTGCGTGCTATATTAATACATTTGCATAACCCCTCCCTCCATGCCACAGCCGAACTGTGGCCACACTTATACCTTTTCTTAATATAGTTATATATATATAGATATATAAACTTTATTCTTGCACTGTTGCACTGTTGGACTTACTCATTTGCACTATCACCATGACACTCATTCACACAGAGCACCTTACCTTACCTTACTATGCACAGAGAATCACAGGCTCAGTCCCTGCCTCAGTCATTGCAAGCGCCTCTTGATTGATTAATCACCCACTATGTGGATACTGTTTTTAGAATTGATTTAGATTAAGGGCCCTATTTTAATGGTCTGAAACGGAAGTGTCTTCGCGCAAAACGCAAGTGACTTAGTGGGCGGATCTTGGGCGCTGATGCTATTTTACCGGCGGGATATTGACTGTTGCGCCCGACGCAAATCTAAAATGGGGTGGTCTGAAGTAGCTACATTAATCATGGGTGTGGTTTGGGCGTAACGTGCAATAAACCAATCAGAGCGTCATCTCACATTCCCTTTAACAACAGGCACGCTTGTTCCATAGCTGATTGCTATTATGGTGGCGTATTTGCCAGGCGCAGCCAGGAGCGTTCACAGCGCTATAATCACTGTTCAGTTGGGAACAGTTAGCTATTAATTTTTCATCTTGACAAAATGTAATACAGAATTGTCACAAAGACATACTTTCCGATGTTTTGGGATCATTCTCACTGAATCACGAGGTTATGAATGCATGGTGATATATTTGCAATGTACAATGTAATCTAACATTACATCTCTATAGACAATGCATATCTTCCGTCAGTTAATCTCTTCTCTCCCGTGCTGCCGCTGGGGCATTTGGGTTAAATGACATCGGCATGCAGTTCAACATCACGTCTCCTTAAGTCCTCTAACATTTCCTAATTTATGTCATCAACACATCAGTGATTCGTGAAAATGTGTACGCTAGATTTATGCCTATTTTTTCACATGGACACCACACTGATTTCCCTCGAGTGGTAATATTTTTCTTTGAAATTATGTATGGTTTACAGAAATGGGAACTACATTGTATAGATGAGAGGAGCTAAGTGTGCGTTGCGCAGCACAGGCGGCAAGGGCTTCGTTTAAGTTGACCTAACTTTCAACTCTGCACAGTATCCCATTAACTGCGTGACAGTAGACTATTTACAATATTTTCTGTAAAGCAGAGTTTGTAAACACATTATCATCAACTTAATTCACGCACAAGATTTATTTGAGCAGGAGAGAGAATAACAATGAATGGATGCAGCAACTACAGAAATTGTACAGAAATTGTAACCATTCTTGCTGCTTTCTTGTACTATCTGTTGCTGGTTAACAGCACATGAAAAGCTGATTTAAGCTAATTCACTAACTCAAGACTTCAAGGCCATCATGGATATAAAAAGTTTTTTGAAAATAACATCTGCATTTTCGCCACAGACTTTAGACCAGGGAGTTCCCGGTCTGTGGCGGAATTGTTTTCTGAAACTGCAAAATATCAACAGTGAACGTTTGCGCCGTAACACGCCCCGTCTTTTTGCTGAACCGCCCCCGTGGGCGCAATCGAATTCCCTAATTTACAGGCATGTACCTGTGGAGGGAAAATTCCAATATGCGCTGACTGCAAAATAGGAAAGACAAACGCGCGAGTATACAAAGTCAATTGCGCCGGGACGGAAGATAGAGCCCTAAGTGTTACTGTAGTTAGTATAATTTGTATTTTAGTATATTTAGTATATTCTTTATCTTCTACTGTCCTTATTGCTTAGTTGTGTTTTTATATTATATACTTTTAATTACTCTTTCTGCTGTTAGTGAATGTGTGTATTGTCTGTATGCTACTGAGACCTTGAATTTCCCCTGGGGATCAATAAAGTATCTATCTATCTATCTATCTATCTATCTATCTATCTAATTCAAGATGTACTGGGATACATCAGCTGATTGCATGTGGGGGAACCTGCATGTCTCTTTTCTTTATGTATTGTCTTCATAAAAGCAGATGGCAATAAGCATATACAATAGCACAGATGCAAATAGCAGGGTTCATAACAGCATAGCTTAAATTAATTGGTGATCAACTCTGTTGAAAAGTGTCAGGCAAGTAGAGGAAGTCAGATTTGGATCACACTGCATCTAAGCAACTGTACCTTCCAAAGGTATGACATGTGAATCGCAGAACTGGCAGTTTAAATAGCATCACCTACCTGAACAGCTGTTCTCATCAGACGCCATACAGGGTCCCGGCGGACCCCCCCCCTCCACCCCCCATACCCCTGAATGCGCCCGTGCTCCTCAGACTCAAGTGTGGCTGTTCCGCTATGTTCAAGTTAACTTTATCAGACAGGGCCATCGTCTCCTGGGGGCACAGCCTCCGTCTGTGTGTCTTTGCCCGCAACACCTCCACTCCACTCGCCACTATTATTAGCGAAGGCCGCTTACACATTAATGCGATGCTTGTGAAGGTCACTGTACAACATATGGACAGGCCCCACCGACAAGTCAGGGGAGGGAACTATAAGTCACTCTGCAAAGTTGAAACTCCTTACCACCAGGGAGACGGGAGAGAGAGGGAGGATGGGCTTGTTTTTTGGGGTAGAGAAGAGGGTGAGAGAGAGAAGAAAGAACAAAGTCATCAGGAATGATTGTCTTGTTGTTCGCTTGCAAATGAGGATATTTACGCCGCATGTTCTTGTTTTTGGAGGTACTGCAGCAAAACAATTCAGCGAGCAAACAAGCACACAGACAATGAAATCAACCACAATGAAGCAACCCGATGCATATGCCTTGCCCCGTGGAGTCAACGTAGCTGTGTGGTCCAACACTGCCACCTACTGATATGAAAGATAAATGACAGGAGTTTCCAGCCATTAACAGCTTGAAATGCAATTTTCCTAGTCAATATTTTCACAGTGTGTGCTATTCTCTCTTTGTAAATGGCATCAAAGGGCCAGCCGAGGCACTCAGACAAACCTCGTGTGGTTTAATGCCTGTCTAGTTGCTGGAAACCCAGACGTTACTGTGAAGTCAATTGTCCTTACAGGGCCCATTCAGTAATGATTGCATTTGACTTAAAGACCCCAATTCAGTTGAGTGGAGTATAATTGTGGTGATTATTACAATGGCGGAGGATACAAGCATGCTGTTTGGTTACAATTACATTGGTCAAGACAGAACATAACAAGTATAGTTTGGTGTTGAGTGACACCTGAGCCACAAACCTAAAATCCAATATTAATTACATTATCAGGCTGTGCTAATAAACGAGTCTTGATTAGAAAAATACTATACCTCTACATCTTTATAAAGGCACGCAAACACAGACAGACAGACACACACACACACCAGTGATCACTCATTCACATTAGCATATGACCATATCAGTTTTTATTCATAAAATTAACTAAATAGACTAGATCATATTCATAAATTGTGCATTTGGTAGGTTACTCCGATGTTTACCAAAACATTGCAAAGACAGATATCCTACCTATTGGGATGGGGTTTTCTGAAATAATAAAACCTGTTTCACAGACTGTAAAAGCCACATTTTTAATAGCAAACCATAACATTAAAGTAACAGAAACATAATAACCTGTCTTTGGTTGAAAAATGAAAACAGGCTTTCTTAGAAGAACCTACTTTGCAATTCACACTTATAATGGTGTGTGCATATCCTAGCATCACTTGGCTGCCTATTATGAACATTCTCTTGTCGCTAAGTATATGGACCAAGAGGAACAAGAGCCGATGGAATATAATTATGCACAGCATGTGTGTGTACCTGTATTAGCATAGGGATGCTGTGGGGTGCTGTGTATACACATACACGCACACACACACACACACACACGCACACACGCACACACACACACACACACACACACACAGGCATACACACAAACGCACACACACACACACACACACACACGCACACACACACACACACACACACACACAGGCATACACACAAACGCACGCACACACAAACGCACACACACACACACACACACATGTGGGCACGGTGGCACTGGCAGCTCGTGCCCCTGGCCTCATCACTGCTGCCAGTTCGCGGATGCCTGGGCACTGTGGCGGCCACACACTGACTCATTGAAAGAGCTTACCAGTGTGTGTCTGTGTGCGTGTGTGTGTACCAGTCTGTGCCGTTTAAGTGGACGCAGAATGGCCCCATTTGGTCAGGCAGTTGAACATGGGGGGCTGAACAAATGGACGAGATGGCGTCGTCACTGACCTCTGGAACATCCACTGGCTGCTGGAACTGAAAAGGACTCAGCCTTTTGGTACAGTCATCACCAATAGAGGGTGCTCTTGTGTCATTTTGACAAATGTGATTTAGGCCACGTCCAGACGTAGCCGGGTACGTTTAAAAACAGAGAAGTTTCGTTCTTATTTAAAAAAAAGTTCCGTCCACATGGATACGCAAAAACAGAATGTCAAAAAAGCGTAAATCAAACAGATGGCAATGTTGGCTAATCAGAGATGAGACAACATTTTAAAGAAATACCCAGCTATGTATGGGCATGGTTTTATGATAATGGGTTTACATCTGATGGCTATGTATGGGCATGGCCTTATGATAATGGGTTTACATCTGATGCCTATGTATGGGCATGGCCTTATGATAATGGGTTTACATCTGATGGCTAGGACCAAACTAAGTATACACTTTTGTTTTCTTCTGTTAAATGCTTTGTATTAGGTATTGATCATTTTACATAATCTAATTACTAAAAGCAAAGTAGATGGATCATGCCCAATCACGTGTGTGTTATTGACTGGGTTTTGATCTGCTGACAAAATTATCACATGATGTTTGGTTTCCATGTAAAGCTTTGTTTCATATTCATGAATATATGTGTAGTAATGACAAAAGCATTAAGCTCCATTTGGAAATAGTTAACTACATATCAAACTGTTTGGAACAATAGACCTATATTTGTACTAAAACAACCATACCCTCAATCTGATATTGTGTAGTCATTGCTTAGTGTATACTTTTGATTTTGCTATGTGATTTTGCTGCCCTCTCATGGTACAATGAAGAAAAAACAGTGGTGCGCGCACACACACACACACACACACACACACACACACACAAACACACACACACACAGTATGCAATTGTCTCATTATTACATTCATATTCAGACACTACACCATGTGACTTTTTGGGAATCTAGAACACTGTGTTCCAGACACAGAGCTTGTGGGCTTTTCCCCTTGCGTCTTGCTAATGCACTGTGTCATTTAAACTATAAATAAGCACAAGTACCTGAATAATGTTGTGCTTGTTGCAGTGTCGGCAGGGGCTTGGGGCGGAAACAATCCCTTTTGCTCTTAGATGTCTTCGCAGTATGCCTGAACTACCTGCTGAGTGCACATCATATTTTTTATTTGCTCAGGCATGCTAAAATAAGTACAGAGATGTCAGATTTCTTGTTTTTGTTTGGCTGTTTTAGAAAATAAATATATTTTTCTTTTTTTGTGTGTGGAGTTTGTAGAACATGCTTTAACACTGATAATACCTAGAAGCATTCCACACCATGGCATGGCTTTTTCAGAACCATGTCCATGGGGAGGTTTACTTCATCTATTTTTTTTTCTAAATAAACCAAAATGACTTCAAAGAATTGGGATTCATTTGATCCAAAGAAATCAGGATTTTCCTTATCCCAGCAGAATGATGAATTTATGGTGGATTTCAGTCACAAAACGTAATAAAACATTACAATTGTTCAAATACTATGACATTTTATATTGTAGTTAATATTTTTATTAACAGTTTAAATTGTTGTGTAATTATTCAAAAGTAATAAAGTAGACACATCATTGTATATATTTGATGTGTATTGCAGTACTGTACATGAGGGGTCTAACTACTGAACAGAAATTGAGAATGGAAAAGGAATGTTATTGATGTTTCTGTCTCTTTATAAACCATTCAAAACAACCCCATACTACTTATTGCAACTGCTCCTTACATAGCCACCAGGCTACATTGTGATATGTAGTCCCATTTAGAAATGCTGGTAATCCAGATTTGTAATGCAGAAAAAAAATCCAAAATAGCTTTGATGAAGCAGCATAAAAGTAGGATGGACTATCTGGTCCTGGGGGTGTGTTTCCAAAACAACATAGTCGCTAACCAGGGGGTCGTTTCTAGAAAAGTTAGCAACGACATTGCTCCACCACCGTGGTACGACGCAACTTGCGACCAAACAACGACATTGTTACATCTGTTTCCAGAAAGCATCGTACCTGTGTCGCAATTCGTTACCTCCGGCATTCGAACACAAAGTCACGCTGAAAGGCCTATATGATTCTAACTGTCTCACTAAATTGCATTATCCACACTCAATTCTCACTGGTATCTGCTAGACAACAAGTACCAAAACATGATTAGTTCATAGATTTCACATGTAAAATTCATTTTATACAACCCCACCTCCATCTTGCCTGTTTATAATTCTGAGAAATTCTTGTGTGCATGTGTGCGTGTACATGTTTATGTTTATGTGTGTGTGTGTGTGTGTGTGTGTGTGTGCGTGCTTGTGTGTGTGCCTGCGTATGTGCCTGTGTTTGTGCATGTGCATGCATGCGTACATATGTCTACTGTGTGAGTATGTGTCATACGTATGATTACTGTGAATGTATGTGTGTGCGTGTGTATCTGTTTATGCACATGTGTGCACATGGAATGGGTTAAGATGACCCCTGGAGGCAAACATACGGAAAAAAATGGTCATCCAATGGTTATCTTATGCAGTCGCGGTATCGTAGGCTACTACGCTATCCAAATTATTGTCACGTCCAACCATGGCTAATGCTAAAATGTCTTGGAATTTGCACGATGTGAATGATAGCCTACGTGAATCATTACGTTTTCATCATGAAAGTTCCACAGCCAAAAAAATAGTAAACGGACAAAATCATGTAGCCAAATTATTCATGTAGGCTAGGGTTAGTGTTTGGCTTATGATGTGAACTTGACAGGTTATGGACATAACAAATAAGTTCATTTTCCGCCTGTTACAAACGTTACGTTACAAAATGTCAACCTTACCCCAAGTTCTTCCAACTCTGTCGTCCCAGGAGGTAATGTGGGAACCGCTGTATTTCTCAGGCGAAAGAGCTTTTTGGGCGATTTCTTTCGACCTCCAGCGAAGTTCAGTAAAATGCAGACCGCAGAGACACGGTGATCAGCTTTCTGCAGATTCTCAACAGGTGTGCTCACATCCAACCCCAGAAATTCCAGCCACAACTTTAGCCTTTCTGGATCGTTGAAAGGAAGTCTGTGACAACTTTTTTTGCTACGAATTTTCCCGCAATTCGGAACTGCACAAAATCGCCTCATTTTTAGCTGTCTGTTGCAAAATACTTCAAGACAGCGATCTTCTGCTTCTTCTGTGTATTCAATGAAATGCCAGTGGTTTGCTTGTAATTGGCCATAGATATATACACTAGATGTCGCCTTCTGCTTCTCAGCATGCGTCAACACCGCCGCCATCTTTGTACAGGGATCTGAATCGCTAAACTAGTTCTCCTGTATTGTCAGCGTTACCTATTTAGCGACGTTTGGCCATCCCCAGCGATAGAAAACCTTTTTAGCGATTAGCGACAAATTTGGGAACTTCTCACAATGATGGCAGATCGGCTTCTTTGTTGTTGAAACGTAAGAAAATCACCTTTCTCATGGCTTTGTCATTTATGAATTCAGCTACATCTCGTTTGCCCATGGCACTGACCCATGATTATAAAAGTAACGACTGGCGTAGCCTATGTAGTAGCAGAGGTAAATGTTCTACAGATCTACAGCAACTTCTGGTGAGATTACAACTTACATGAGTAAACGAGACGAGGGGTATGTGGCCTCAACCAGAGCCTGTCTACGAAGAGCCTGTTTACTTTCATTGTATCGAACCTGGTTGCAGTTTACTCATTGTTCCTCTAGGGGCCGCCGCTAGCTAGTGCAGAATGAATGGGAGTCTATGGGGCTAGACGGGTAAAATGTATCTTTATTATCGTCTTAAGCTTAGTTTTCTGTAGACTCAACCATAAATACATGCCTGTCAGTTGGAACAACCCAAAAAATTTGATAATTGCTTGAGATTTTGACGATTTATGGTGATTTTATTTTCGCTAGATCTTTGCCCAGGTTGACGCTAATGCATTATAGAGGAGTGGATCACTGAAGCAAGATGGCGTCTCGATTGACGCATTCGTTCCAATGAACAGCAGTAGTCAAGGCGACATCTAGTGTATATATCTATGGTAATTGGCAAGATGGTGTAAGGTGCATTATCGCCACCAACTGGGCTGGAGTGTCTATTATTCAAGCTCTCAACGGAAGAATGTACGGGTGTGAGGCGTTTGGAAAAATAGCTCCACAGTATTACAACGCATGGTAAAACACCTGTTTTAAAGCATCTTTTGCAGAGATTTTTGTGTGAGCATATCAGCGAACACCCCTGACCACTCGGTGAGTTTCACGTCTTTGTAAACGAAAGTTTAATGTGTTTTAGGAAGGATTGTTCCAGTGCACTTATGCAACGTTGTGGAGGAGGGGGGGCATTACCATAGAAACCGAAAATTCTCAGGACAGCAGCATGTGTCCAAATTTCAATCTTAAACATTCTATTTAATCATAAACTATCTGAAAACAGGGCTTTAAGTGTTAAATACTGAACTTGTCCTTTAGGAATAGTTGGAGAGTAATATACAGGGAGTCCAGACATGTTCAGTATAGGCTACTACATCATATGTTGCCACCTAGTGATCTCAATGAGGTGTGTTGGTCCAAGTGGATCGGGAAATGTTCCAACAGGTTTCGTTTCAGTACAAAAAACAAAGATTTACATGAAAATAATATCTGTTTCACATTTATTTGAAACGGATGCTGTGGTCAGATTTTTTCCCCTCCAGAGTGTCATCTAGTGTTTGAGTTTTAAGATGCACTACAGCCTTTGATTAAAACTGATCTAAATTCCTGAAAAATAATCCAACCATGACCTTTACAGGGCTTATCATTGTGTTCGTTTTATGTTTTGTGTTCCCAGTCAAAAATGACCCCTGCGTTATAACTTGTTATAAATCCATAGTAACACATATATTATCATCTGATGTTGTAATATACCTTTGTATCAACTTATATTCTACACTGTGTTCTAAATTATTATGCAAATTGGATTGAAGTGTCATAAACATTTTTTATTCAATTAAACTCATGGATGGTATTGAGTCTCAGGGCTCTTTGGATCATTGAAATCAATCTCAGACATCTGTTACAATTAGTTTACCAGGTGAGCCCAATCAAAGAAAAACTACTTAAGAAGGATGTTCCACATTATTAATCATGCCACAGGTTTCAGGTTTCAAGCAATATGGGAAAGAAAAAGGATCTCTCTGCTGCTAAAAAGCATGAAATTGTGCACTACCTTGGACAAGGTATGAAAACATTGAATATTTCCCGAAAACGTATGCGTGATCATCTTACTGTGAAGAAATTTGTCGCTGATTCAGAGCTCAGGTCGGTTCATGCAGAATAAGGCATAGTAAGGAAAGTTTCTACCAGACAAATTCATACTGTAGGATTAAGAGAGCAGCTGCTAAAATGCCATTACAAAGCAGCAAACAGGTATTTGAAGCCGCTGGTGCCTCTGGAGTCCCGCAAACCTCAAGGTGTAGGATCCTCAAGAAGTGTGCATAAACCTACTATTTGGCCACCCCTAAACAATGCTCACAAGCAGAAACGGTTGCAGTGGGCTCAGGAATACATGAAGACTAATTTTCAGTAAACAGTTTTGTTGACGGATGAGTGCCGTGCAACCCTAGATGGTCCAGATGGAGTAATGGATGGTTGGTGAATGGCCACCATGTCCCAACAAGGCTGAGACGTCAGCAAGGAGGTGGTGGAGTCATGTTTTGGGTCGGAATCATGGGGAGAGAGCTAGTAGGCCCCTTTAGGGTCCCTGACGGTGTGAAAATGACCTTGTGCCTTCCATAGCAAAATCATCTTTATGCATGACAATGCACCATGCTGCAAAGAATACCTCTGGGTCATTGGTTGCTATGGGCATAAAAAGAGAGAAACTCATGGTGTGGCCCCCATCTTCCCTTAACCTCAACCCTACGCAGTGTAGTGGATATTACCAGTTTTTAACTTATTTGCTATTTATGGCCTGCAGGCCTCATTGACTTGAGCTCATGCAAGTCAGAAAGGGGAAAGGTTCCAATGGGGGCTGGCATAGAAGCAAAGAGGGGGAGTGAGGGTGTGTTTGTGTGTGTGTTTTAATGTACAGAAGCACATATACAGTCCATCTGATCAAATGGTATGTGCCTGGATTCAAATACACTGACCATTTTCTCACCCATTAATTTCTAATGGCTGGTCATTTTTGACCGGGAATACACATAGGTGTTCTAAAGTTAAATAAAACACAGAAATTGTTATGAAAATGATCAAATTTGTGGTAACACTTTACTTGACGGGTGAGTTCATAACACATTCATAGCAGCTGTCATAAACTGCACATAAAGCATTCATGACTTTTTCATGAGACATGACTCAGCATTCATACCAAACCTTTCATGAATGTGGAAGACAGAACGACGAGAACTTGCCAGTCAACTGTCGACTACCATCTTGCCAGTGAGTTTTTCAAAACCTTTCTTTTTAGTAAACTATGTGTACACGAACAATGTTCTCAATGCTCGAGTTCATGTGTAGAGACACTGATAATACTTCAATCAAAGTTTCATGTTGTGTTGAGCCTTCTTAGTGTTTTAAAAATAGGGATTTTGATGTGATCAGGTATCAAAATAGTAGTGCCTCTACGATTCCCATTCAAAAGGCCATTTGACCCAAAAAAGACAACACGGACAAGCTTCAAAGTGGCGCTTCGGACATAATTATGCTTTTAAACGAAAGTTTGACTCGCTTACATTCACAAAAACACCCTAGGATGCATTTTGGCGAGAGTTACGCTTTAAGGTGGAGATTCAGGGAATGAACAAATGAGCCATTTATACTAAGAGATAATTAGGGGCCCAAATTGAATAAGCAAAACTGAACAATGTTCAAAAAGTGTGAAATTAATATAATGTCAACTCCAGACGATAAAAATGATAGCTTCCCCTCTCTGCCTGAGCCTGGCCGCTGCCCTTGGGCTATGTGAATATCAGCCTGCTTTCAAAGTTCAAAGGTCTTCCAGGTTGCCATGGATACACCGTACAGTTGGAGTACAGATGTGTTGAAGATGTTCATATTGTTTGTGTTCTTTTGGTGATGAGGACTTCAATCTCAGTTGAGATTGAAGTCCTCATCACCAAAAGAACACAAACAATAATATGAACATCTAGATAGATAGATAGATAGATAGATACTTCATTGATCCCCAAGGGGAAATTCAAGATATATATATTTATTATACGGCTCTTCACAATGCTAGTAGAACGCTCCATTGACTTGAATGGGATTTCCCAAAGTTCTAGCGGTAAGATATATTCATGTAATTACCGCTGCAAACATATAATTACCGCTGTCAATGGCAACGGGTTTTGTGCTTCTGATACGTCTTTCATATCACTACGCAAGGACTGGAACTTCATTCAAACGTGAAAGCAGATGGTTGATCAGCTGTGTTCTAAAGAATGTTTGATTCAAGTTCAGCAGCGTGTGTTGTTGCGAACTATTTGTTTCTCAGCAAATGCAACGATGAACGGTAACAAATAGGCTAGGTTATGTAGGCTAAAGTGATGTGGGGAGTTTATTATTTCGTTTTGGCAAGTAGCCGTATAATAAGCGGGATAATGTATAGAACGCCGGTCATTACATTACGGTCATTAAAATAAGTCCCTTCAGGGCGGAACAAGACCCCTCCGCTGCGTGTCGGGGTCCGGTTCGCCCTGTCGGGACTTATTTTCCCAGTAATGACCGGTGTTCTATACATTATCCCTTACATATTCAGTCCTTCATTTACAGTTTATATATATATATATATATATATATATATATATATATATATATATATGTGTATGTGTGTGTTTGTTTGTCTTTTGTAAACACACACTCACACAGCAATCATCGCACATACAGTTGTTGCCAGAGCAACATTAACATGCAACTGTGACAGATGTAAATTATATTTACTTTTAAAATATTTTAATCGGTAACCAATCAGCATTTAGAAATACCATAGAAGAAGTGTGGAGTAGATCTGCACCGGAAGTTGGAGGGAGAGAGGGAGATACGTAGAGAGAGAGAAAAGCGGTAACGTGTGAATGGCTGCGATAGGAAGATATAATTAAGAAGAACGGTGTTAATGTTCAGTATTAGTAAAGTTTAAGTGAGTAGCGCAAAGTTCTGTTTGCCTCCTGGCTTTTGGAGTGTGTAAGCTTACGTGCGAGTGTGAGGCTCAGTGCACCTGCCGAGGGAAGGAGAGTTAAACTATCGTTTGCGAGTTGGCTAGCTGATATTGGGCTCCCCACGCTGCTAAGTTCACCGGTTCCCTGCCAACCACAGACTGCTCCACGACGTCAGCGGCCGGGTGAAAGTTAAAGTGACAACGTGAGGTGAAGTAACCTATTTTTGTGTCATTTGCCAGCAACTATATTGCGAGTGGACTTTCATTTTTGTTTATTTTTGCTACCGTGGAATAGCTCCTGCTAGAACTGAAACGAAGGATTTTTGCTATTTGTTTTGCTACTTTGTTAACGGCTACAGACTGTGTAAAGAAGAGGAAGTTAATCTAATAATTTTTGTTAAACCATACAGACTGAATTACAAGGAGCTCATTTGAACACTTTCGTTTTGAATTGGGTATTTTGGACTGAGACATTTTATGCCCAAAGCAGTACATTGATTATTGTAACACGTTATCTTTGTTATTATGGCAAATGTTATTGTACAATTTTGCTAATAACTGTTAGTAGGCTACTTCAAGGTTGAATAGTATATTCTGACATTTGTGACATTGAACTGAAGGGTTCCATATTGAATTCATTGAACATTAAGAATAGCATTATTTGAGCGCTCGGCATCTAAAGGTTGGCCAACCATTTTGTGTGTTATACATTTGTCAAGAGTGAGGGGTAAACTCATTGATTGTTTTGATTGACAAAATATTTTATTTCATTGTATTTTATCTCATATCTTTCTACAAGTGCGATAGTATAATAAACCAGCACTTATTTTCTAATTTTCAAATACTGTTTCCGCTGGGGAGTTCTTAATTTTGATTTCAGGTAATCGTCTCTGGAGTAGGGGCGTCTCATTCTCTGCTGTCAGAATAGTGTAGTTTGGGGACAACACAGGGTAAGTGACACTTAACAAACCCACACTTATGAACGTGTTATGCTCTTTAGGTCATCACTGTGACACTGAAATCCTGAAGCCTAAACTATTCTATTCATCTAGTGAAAGCAGCATAGGTCTGAGGCGAATTGACTTGGGGGTTAGGGACACAGATCTTGTAATTTCCAGTCATCCAGGGAACAGGCGTAACCCTTACTATGCGGATGTAGATTCCGTCCGCTACATATTGGCGTCACGAACAGGATTAAATCCTTAACATTGAAACATTGTAGTTTATTGGCTATTTCATAATGGACATGGAAGAGTTACAAAAGCAGTTTCAAGATCTTCAAACAACGGTTGCAGAGCAGACAGCCCGGCTAGGGGAACAGGCAGCACTCCTTGATCAAGCTAGGCAGGATCAGAGAGAGGCGTTGTCGATGGCAAAGACCGTTATTGAACAACAAAACAAAACTCCAGCAGCCTTGTATATTCCAAGGGAAAGAAAATGTTCTGATTTCACCGGCAGTCCGTCCCAGGGTGAACCATGTGTAGAGGAGTGGATAGTGTCCATGAAATCCTGCTTTAAGATTTCCAGGGTCCCTGAGGAAGATAAGATTGAGTTGCTAAGACAGCACCTCAAGGGTGAGGCAAAGCTGACCGTCAAGTTCATGTTGAGGGAAGACACTACAGACGTACAGAAGGTCTTTGAGGTGCTTGAGAAGACATATGGAGACAAGGTCCCCATTGGTACCCGTCTTAAAGAGTTTTATGATAGGAAGCAATTGCTTGGTGAGAAGATACGTGCGTATGCCTATGATCTGCAGGAAAAGCTGCGTAGACTGAAACGGCGAGACCCGGAGCGCATTCGAGATTCTGAAAAAATGCTAAAAGAACAGTTTGTGCTCGGCCTCCGAGATGATTTCTTACGCCGTGAAATGAAGAGACAAGAAAAACAACAACCGGCTGAGACTTTCCTCGACCTTATGCATGCTGCCATTATATGGTCTGAGGAGGAAGAGGCCCCTGCAGCTGGTGCGGCCAAGGGTCCAGTGCGAGGAGCTGTTCATTCTACAGTTGCTGAAGAAGCATCTTCCCCACTGACACTTAATTCGCTCCATGCAGCTATTCAAAGTCTTGCTACCCGCCAAGAGGAGCTCTTCAAAATGGTTCATGGCATGGAGCAGGCTACAACGCCTAGTAGATCTAGCAGGCCACCACTAAGGGATGGTGAAGGAAGACTTGTTTGCTACACCTGCAACCGACCAGGTCACACAAGCCGCACATGCAATCAGGCCAAGCAAGGTGAACATAGAGTGAAGATGGCGGCCCTTACTACAACAGAAGTGGGCCAGGTCGAGGATATTATACAAAACCCCGGTGCCTCGACTTCTGCTGACATCAAGACAGTGTCTCAAACAAATGGGAGAGGTTCAGTGTGTTCTTCTAGTAATGCTTTCGGTGATTGCTTCACAATTGATGTTTTGATAGATGGGGTGAAGACCAGTTGCCTTCTTGACACTGGTTCTGAGGTTACCACCATCCCTGAAAGCTATTTCAGGGAACACTTTGGAAAAACAGAATCTTCGCTGTCGCCAGCTAAATGGGTTTGCCTCACGGCAGCTAATGGCATTGAAATTCCAGTTGTTGGGTGCCTCGAAGCAGACATTGAGTGTATGGGTAAGGTGTTGAGAGGTCGATGTGTTTTCGTGCTGAAAGACAGTTGCAGTAGTGCAAAGGAAAGGAAGGCAGTGCCTGGTATTTTGGGTATGAATGTGGTAGGAGAGCTTAAAGGCCTTTTCACTGATTTCAAAGGTATCAAGAAATTGGACCGAGGTACAGCCAAGACAGGGGAGGCTAGTCTTAGTCGTGTACTGGCCACTATTGAAGAGGGTGAAAGGTGTGTGGGCCCAAGCGGTTGGATTGGATATGTAAAGGTGGCAGGGAAACGAGCCGTTATCATTCCTCCTTTCAGCGAAAAAGTAATTGAGGGGCGCTGTAGGATACCCCCTAAGGTAAAGTGTAAGGTGCTGGTTGAGGCCTCTACCAGTATGAGTCTCCCTCGTGGTCTACTAGTGGCAAATGTCCTAGCTCAAGCTGCTGAAGGGAAAGTACCAGTACGCCTACTCAATTCAAGTGAGAAGTCCATCACATTGTTCCCGAGATCCAGAGTGGCAGAGCTGAGTAAACCAGATGAAATTGTACCAAGGGAAGTAGTGACTGTGGAGGAGGTGGAGGGAGGAGTCTATGTAAGGGAGATTAGACACGGAAGTGTCCAGTCGACAGAGGGAACTGGACCACTCTCTGTGCCGGTGCAGGCCAATCTCCAAGGGCTGACGCCACCTCAGGTGCTGAAGTTAAACAACCTATTGGAAAAACATCAAGATGTCTTCTCCCAACATAACAGTGACTTTGGATACACCACCACTGTGACTCATCATATCCAGACTGGAGATGCAAGACCAATCAAGCAGAGGCATCGACGTGTTCCGCCACATATCTTTCAAGAGTTCAAGAAACATGTGCAGGACCTTGTGGCACAAGGGGTTCTCAAGGAAAGCTGCAGCCCATGGGCCTCCCCTGCTGTGATTGTCATCAAACGAGACAAGTCGGTACGATTCTGCTGTGATTATCGAAAATTGAATAGTGTGACGTTGAAGGATGCTTACCCTTTGCCGAGGGTGGAAGAGTCGTTAGATGCCCTTGGTAAAGCAAAGCTCTTTTCATCCCTTGATTTGACAGCAGGCTATTTCCAAGTAGCAGTTCATGAAGATGATCAGGAGAAGACTGCCGTCACTACGCCATTTGGCCTATATCAGTGCTCGGATGCCATTTGGCCTATGTAACGCCCCCGCCTCATTTCAACGGCTTATGGAAGTGGTGTTGGGTGATTTAGCATTTGATGTCCTACTGATATACCTTGATGATGTGTTAGTGTTTTCTAGTGACTTTGATAGCCACTGTGAGAAACTAGATCTTGTGTTCAGTCGCCTTAAGGAACATGGGCTTAAGCTGAAGCCGAGCAAGTGTTTCTTGCTGAAGACGGAGGTTAAATTCTTGGGCCATATTGTGTCAGCAGCAGGTGTTCAGGTAGATATGGAGAAGGTTAAAGCGCTCCAAGATTGGCCTACTCCTAAGAATGTGAAAGATGTACGGCAGGTTGTTGGATTTATGTCATACTACAGGCGATTTGTCCCAAATTTTGCTCAGTTGGCTAAGCCGTTGCATTCATTAATGGGAAAGATAAAGAGGGGAAAGGGAGAACATCCTGTCCCTTTTGTTTGGAGCGGAGAATGTCAGGGGGCTTTTGATAATCTAAGGGGATGTCTTATGTCTTCTCCAGTACTTGCATACCCAGACTTTTCGCTTCCCTTCACCCTTACTACGGATGGAAGTTTACTTGGATTGGGAGCGGTGCTCAGTCAGCGGCAAGATGGGGTAGAACGCGTTGTAGCATTTGCTAGTCGGGGCCTCAGGGGTAGAGAGCGAAATGACAAACATTATAGTGCATTTAAGCTCGAGCTACTAGCCCTTAAATGGGCAGCTACGGAAAAATTTCGGGATCTCTTAATGTATTCCAAGTTCACTGTCGTGACCGATCATAACCCGCTTCGGTATCTGGAGACTGCTAACCTTGGTGCAGTAGAGCAGAGGTGGGTCGCTCAGCTAGCGGAGTATGATTTTGATGTGCATTATAAGCCAGGAAGGGAGAACACGAATGCAGACGTACTGTCCCAGATTCCCCAGACACAGGAGCCAGAGGTTGCTGACAACGACAAAGACTTCCTGGTCATACAGGCTGATGAGGTACGTGCCTGTCTATGGCCTGGACAAGAGGTGGGCACAAGAGGGCCTGATGTGCATGCTGCCTCTCAAGCTGCCGTCACAGCAAAAGTTTATGGACATAGCTGGGAAGAGCTCCAGCAACTCCAGGCCGATGATCCTAGCGTGGGCCCACTGGCAATTGCGGTAAAAAGAAATGCCCGTCCCAATAGGCACCAACTACAGGAAATGCCACCTGCACTGAAAAGGTTATCTTCTCAATGGGAACGGTTGAAGATACGCTATGGTGTGTTATTCCGTTGCTTGTGTGACCCGAGGGATGGAGAAGAGGTGCACCAGCTGGTGTTACCGGAGTGTCTGCAGAAACATGTGTTCAGTATGGAGCATGAGCACGGAGGTCACTTCAGTGACAGAAGCACACTTGCACGAATGAGACGGAGTTACTACTGGCCTTCGATGAGCAAGGATGTCCAGGGCTGGGTAAAGCAATGTAAACGCTGTGCATTAGCTAAGGATGTCTTTCCAAAAATCCGAGCCCCAATGACATGCACCAATGTGACCACACCATTAGAGGTGTTAGCCATGGACTACACCTTCCTGGAGAGGTCGGTGGGAGGCTTTGAGAATGTTTTAGTTTTAACTGACATGTTCACGCGTTTTACCATTGCTGTCCCGACTAAAGATCAGTCTGCAAAGACTACTGCCAGGGCCATTGTTAGACACTGGTTCGTGTATTATGGCTGCCCAGCCAGGCTTCACTCAGACCAAGGGCGCAACTTTGAAGCAAGCGTCATCAAAGAACTCTGTCGCATTTATGGCATCTCCAAAAGTCGCACCAGCCCGTATCACCCCCAGGGCAATGCTCAATGCGAGCGATTTAATAGGACGATGCACGATATGCTTAGAACTTTGCCATCAGAGAAAAAAGCCAACTGGAAGGAGTATCTCCCCGAACTAGTGATGGCTTACAATAGTCACGTTCATTCCTCGACTGGATACTCCCCTTTCTATCTCCTCTTTGGAAGAGACGCTAGATTGCCCCAGGATGTGTTGGGGGGAAAGGACTTGGAGCAGGGTGATGTTGATAACCTTGATAATTGGGTGTTTGATCACCATGAGAGGCTGAAGGTGGCGGCAGAGGCAGCCAGAACTGCCGCTCAGGATTCCTCTTGGCGGCGCAAGCGGCTCTATGACCGGACGTCCCGTGCTGCACTTGTCAGGCCAGGTGACCGGGTGCTGCTGAGGAACCACCGACCAAGAGGAAGGAACAAGATTCAGGACAAATGGGAATCAGGGGCTTATCTAGTTGTCAAGCAGAATCAGCCTGACTTGCCGGTGTTCACAGTCAAGCCAGAAGCTGGGGGTCCTTCCAAAGTAGTGCATCGTGATCAAATGAAACATTGCACCTTTCAAACACCAGTTAGAGAGAATATTGCACCCAGGCACAAAAGGGTTGAATGTCATTCAGACACTGAACCTGTAGATTTAGTGTACATTCCTCACACACTTCAGGACATACCAACACCGGATGAGGGTACGGGAGGTAGTCTGGGGGAATTACAGGATGTAGGGCAGGAAGCAGTTTATGATGCTAGTGGGGGAGAGGGGTCCGCACCTGGGGATTTACCTGGGGACTTATCTGGGGATGCAGATGACTCAGGGTCAGATAATGAAATTGACAGACCGAGACGCCCACAGAGAAGCACTAGGGGTCAAATACCAGTGAGGTATTGTGAGGGATATGTTATGAAGTGAAATACTTTTTTTTTTGGCCTTATTGATTTGAGACTTTACGTTTGTTTTGTCTGAAAGCATACAGTAACTGAAATGTGTGTGAGGAAAAAAATGCTTATTTAGACCCAATGTAATCCCTACATTTCTGCTGTATTGATTGACTGAATTCTGTTCTATTCTTGTAGAGTCCCTGGTGCCGGTGGAGAAGTCTCTGGTATGGCAGGGTTTGAAGGGGGGGAATGTGACAGATGTAAATTATATTTACTTTTAAAATATTTTAATCGGTAACCAATCAGCATTTAGAAATACCATAGAAGAAGTGTGGAGTAGATCTGCACCGGAAGTTGGAGGGAGAGAGGGAGATACGTAGAGAGAGAGAAAAGCGGTAACGTGTGAATGGCTGCGATAGGAAGATATAATTAAGAAGAACGGTGTTAATGTTCAGTATTAGTAAAGTTTAAGTGAGTAGCGCAAAGTTCTGTTTGCCTCCTGGCTTTTGGAGTGTGTAAGCTTACGTGCGAGTGTGAGGCTCAGTGCACCTGCCGAGGGAAGGAGAGTTAAACTATCGTTTGCGAGTTGGCTAGCTGATATTGGGCTCCCCACGCTGCTAAGTTCACCGGTTCCCTGCCAACCACAGACTGCTCCACGACGTCAGCGGCCGGGTGAAAGTTAAAGTGACAACGTGAGGTGAAGTAACCTATTTTTGTGTCATTTGCCAGCAACTATATTGCGAGTGGACTTTCATTTTTGTTTATTTTTGCTACCGTGGAATAGCTCCTGCTAGAACTGAAACGAAGGATTTTTGCTATTTGTTTTGCTACTTTGTTAACGGCTACAGACTGTGTAAAGAAGAGGAAGTTAATCTAATAATTTTTGTTAAACCATACAGACTGAATTACAAGGAGCTCATTTGAACACTTTCGTTTTGAATTGGGTATTTTGGACTGAGACATTTTATGCCCAAAGCAGTACATTGATTATTGTAACACGTTATCTTTGTTATTATGGCAAATGTTATTGTACAATTTTGCTAATAACTGTTAGTAGGCTACTTCAAGGTTGAATAGTATATTCTGACATTTGTGACATTGAACTGAAGGGTTCTATATTGAATTCATTGAACATTAAGAATAGCATTATTTGAGCGCTCGGCATCTAAAGGTTGGCCAACCATTTTGTGTGTTACATTTGTCAAGAGTGAGGGGTAAACTCATTGATTGTTTTGATTGACAAAATATTTTATTTCATTGTATTTTATCTCATATCTTTCTACAAGTGCGATAGTATAATAAACCAGCACTTATTTTCTAATTTTCAAATACTGTTTCCGCTGGGGAGTTCTTAATTTTGATTTCAGGTAATCATCTCTGGAGTAGGGGCGTCTCATTCTCTGCTGTCAGAATAGTGTAGTTTGGGGACAACACAGGGTAAGTGACACTTAACAAACCCACACTTATGAACGTGTTATGCTCTTTAGGTCATCACTGTGACACTGAAATCCTGAAGCCTAAACTATTCTATTCATCTAGTGAAAGCAGCATAGGTCTGAGGCGAATTGACTTGGGGGTTAGGGACACAGATCTTGTAATTTCCAGTCATCCAGGGAACAGGCGTAACCCTTACTATGCGGATGTAGATTCCGTCCGCTACACAACACAATGATTATAATAAAGAATACTGCCCATTAACAAAATTACACATCTCTGTTCTGCCGGACTGGCTGCTTAGACAGGTCAGTTGACATCACTTGAGTGAATGCTCAAAACGAGACATGTGGTTTAATAAAGAGACAGAAATGATTTTAATCAAGGGTTTAGTAATTATGCTACCAAACTAGAACCCTAATGTTCTGCATTGTGTTCATTATCATGTTGGCACCACCTTTTCCCAGCGTTTTGCTAATATTTGGCACCTGATGTCTCGGGTGTTTTGGCAGTGCCTCAGCGAGTCTGTTGGTTCTGATGAGATTTTCTGGCTCCGCACTCTGAAAAGGCTTTATCGGTGTGACTGAGTCCATTTGGAATTTTGAACAAGATGTGAAATAATAACGACTTAGTGCGTCTCTGGCAAGAGTGCAAGCAGCTTTTAACAGAGACATTGCTTAATACAAGCAGAAATGGAGAGGATAGCATCTACAAACAACCAACCAGGTGTGAAACAGGGAAACACAACGTTAAAAGGTATGGTGAAGGCCAACTCAAATATCTAAAGAAGGTACAGGGTGAGACTAGAAGTGGAAATGGATACTCCCAGATTATCATAAAACGTATGAATGTTATTACATAACCATAGCATAGCTGGACACATAATATGTCCACTAGATAAAATAATATATTCTTCATACAAGTATTCAACTGACTTAACTGACTCTTCTTGCATTTGGACTGCATTTTGTATAGTGCTTTTCCACTCCTCCAACACAGGGATGGATTACTGCACGGGCCTACCGGGCCCAGGCCCAGGGGCCCAAGGGGTCAGGGGGCCCTGAAGCCCAAGCCTTTGCATGGAATTATTAAGCGCTTTCAGATATAACCTCCGGAGTATACCTTATGACCTTATACGGACGTATGTGTGAACGACATACACGCACATTACAGAATCTCCGTGTGGTTGTCGAGTGAGGGGTGGGGGCTTGTAGAGTTCACAAGATGCGAGATATGACGCAGAATATATGCGGCCGCTGCCTGTCACAGCTGCTTTTTGTTTACAAAGTGTAGCCTATGCATTATGTAGGCTAAAGAAGAGAAATCTATTGAGCATAGGCTAATACTTGAAGTAGGCTAGTCACGTAAGTGCGCACTTGAAATTGATCTAGCCTACAGTATTTGTATGTGTGCTTCAAATAAACACATTTATCTGTTTTCAACGTACCAGAATTAGCTATGGAACCCCAAATCTGGTTTGCGTTGGAGAGAGAGAGCATGCACAAACTTTATGGTAGGCTACCAGCCAATTCAGTAGGGTAACTCAAGACTTCAAGATCATACAACGTTTTTAAGCAACAAACAAAATACTAACATTAATAACAGTGAAGTTGTTTGTTTTTTCATGGTTTATTTTTTCCAAAAGCATCCTCTCCCCATGTGTCGCATTTACGTAAGGAGCTTGGAACAAAGTTGTGTTTTCTTCGTTTTCATTTTCTCTAGGCATATATGCTCAGCAAATATCAGCGAGCTCAGCAGGTCATGAAAGCTATCAATGAACAGAGAACCGTGTTGGCTAACAATTTATTAAATACTCCTGTTATTGTCGTCAACGACGTTGCTGTAGGCTACTGGCTTTTCAGCGCCTTCTGCTTATGATGATTCAGTCTTCTGAATTCGTTTGTCCTTGCCATGCAGTTGTAGGCTAACGTGTCTCTAACGTTCCCTTCAGGTGTTCTATCAAAATGTTGTATGCCCTCATGGACAGTAGCTCCGTGATGTCTGCATCTTTCCAGGTCGGAGATTTTCTGGACAGCACTATGCCACTCCATCATAACACTGGCATTTAAGTCAGATCTAACCACATGGACGCACGAAAGAAACGTCACCAACACGCCCTCTCACTAGGTGTGAATTTTAACCGCATGTTCTACTCCTCGTTCAGACACAGCACATTTACATAATGTCCGGAGGAAATACTAGGGGGGGAGTAGTATAAACACACGGTAAATTCGGACTTCCATATGACCGGTTATGTCGTTCAGATATACGGCCCCACCGTTTAACATCGACAGAAGCTCCGGTCTTACACGTATGTCTGAAAGCGCTTATAGCCTCAATATCAACAAATCAGGATGTAGGCTATGAATCTGATTGAATTTAGTATTGGCCATCCCCAAAATGCACCAGAATACAAGAAATCACATCAAACAAATTAAAAAATGTCTGGGGGAGGACCCCCAAACCGCCCCTTCCACATATACGAAAATAAGTGGGGGGCCCTTAATACATCTGGGCCCAGGGGCCCGAAAGTTCCTAATCCGCCCATGCTCCAACACTCAAAGCACTTTACAATGTCATGCGTCACATTCACCCATTCACACACACACATACACCCACACAACGATGGCGATTGCTGCCATGCAAGGCACCAACCTGTGCATCGGGAGCACTGAGGTTACGTAAGTGTCTTGCTCAAGGTCACTTCAACAGGGTCAGGAGGAGATAAGCTCGAACCTTTGCGCTTGAAGAGCCACATATTCTCAGTAGGATTTTCCATCAGGTTTTGACGGAGCCATTCTAGAACATTCACTCTATTTTATTTATTTTTAGACACTCAAATATTCCTTTAGTCTTAGGCCCGTGGGTGTTGTCCTACTACTCGGTAAACCCCCTCCTAAGACTTGGGAGTAGTTTTACAACAGATTTCCATTTGCTATGATGTAGACTGTATTTCTATTCATCATTCTATCTATTTTGAAACATCTCCTTATAACCTGCAGTCAAGAAATATCTTCACAGCATGAATTTATCACTGTTATGTTTCACAATTGGCATAGTGTTATTTGACGTAAAGTAGCAAAGAGGCCACACTATGCATACATACTTTTAAAAAGCATGCATAGTGCTCCTACTTTATGTAGGGGAGACCGGGGCTGGTTGTCTCACGGGTTGGTTGTCACATTGCTTATTCCAAGCACACTAAGTGATGCTGTGGTAAAATTTTGATATCAAACTGTTACCCTTTGATAGCTTACTCATTTGCACTAGGAATTTTGCTGAGCAGACACACAGCATTGAGGTGAGGAGACCATTTTTAAATTTCATGGGTCAGAGTAAATTTTCATGTTGGTGTTGTTTTTGTATTGCGAGCTTGTAGGATATTAGTAGTTCAAAAACAAAACACTCATTAAAAAGCCAAAGGTAGTAGCTTTATTTTGAGTCATATTTTAGCTATAAAGTTAAAGCCATGTGGCAGCTAGGTTAACATCTTTGTCAAGAGGTCAGTTGGGGATGGTTGTCACATAGCTTGTGGGGTTGGTTGTCACATGTGTTTGTTGTCACTGTGACACAGTTGACACCGTGTTTGCAACTTTGTTTGCAACTTACATGATAATAAAGAGGTTTTAGCACTGAAAATGATTTCATTTTATTTCTCAACATAGTAGACAATTCAAGTAACTGATCACCTCCTTTAATCCCATTGTGTAAACATAAGGGGCATTGATGACAACTATCATAGGGGTGGTATTCATATTAAAACTTATTTGCAGTTTCTATCTTAAAAAACTAAAAAGTTACACATCATTTTTAAGATCCCATTTTATCACTGAAATCCCATTGAAACTCTATAGGGACAACCAACCCCATACCCTGTGACAACCAACCCCGTGATGGGGTTGATTGTCACATTGTGTCAGAATGTCTTTGATGGTTAATTGCTCCCTGTTACAATACACTCTAAAAGTAAAAAATATACACATTTAAAGCCAAGACCCCAAGCTTTCATTTCATGTAGGAATTACTGCTGAAAGAGTTTTTGAAGATGAGCAATTCATGCATGAGTAAAAATTGTGACAACCAACCCCGGTCTCCCCTATTCTATTCAGGCCGGCACTCTAAAAGTTTAGAAATATAGGCATTGAGTGAAGCCTGCTCCTATCCTCACTTACATAGTGATATTTGAGTCATTGCCAGTCTCAGTGTTAGATTTATCCACATGTAGCCCTTTATTGATTTACCAAAGAGCTGCATCTGGTTACTGGACTTTGTTGATTGTTACGGTGATGTAGTATGGGTAGTGCTGACCCCTGTTACTGTAATGTCATACTTGGAGGCTCAGTTTAGGTGGTGAGAGGTGATTCATTTGACATTAAAACTATTTTAATAACGTTGATGATTTCAGATCATGTGTTGTGGTCTGTGGCTGACATTTGTGGTATTTGAGCTTTTGTGTGTGCATGTGTGTGTGTGTGTGCATGTGTGTGTGTGTGTGTGTGTATGTGTGTTTGGTTTCCTCTTTAAAAGCTGTGGTTAACTTTACCAACAGATGGCGCCATAGACCATATGTTGGAGTATTTTTTGTCCCCTGCTGGAATGCCATTTCAATGCTCTAAATAAGACTAACATTTTTCAAAAATGGAAGACAAAATGTCTCTGTTGCGTTTGGTATCACATGTCCACACATAAAAAAACAATGCAGTGAATTGTATGCCATGGCTAACAAAATCACAGTTACTCTCCGTTTTTTTGTTATTTTTTTTATTTGAGTTCAATCCCCAACACCCATGACGTTTCAAGCCCTTCGGCTCTTCATCAGACTTGTGCGGAAGTGTGCGGACCTTCTCTGTTACGTTGGATCTTGGACTTTTGGCTCCTGCACCTTAATTTGGATGTGTGCACGTACCCAAACTGTAACCAAATCACAGTTCCCATTAAAGCATCCCACAAATGCAATACATCTATTGCCTAGAGAGAAGCTGGCATTTTTTTTCTAGTTTTCTCATCTCTTTTGACACATAGAATTACTTGCATGGCCCTTAATCATGTCATCCTCTGCTTTGCTGAGCAGATATCAGATGTAGCTTGTGTTGCATTGCTCTCACACTCTCTCTCTCACACACACACACACACACACACACACACACACACAGTCACACACACGCTCGCAGTCCAGCTCTCTCTCACCCTGTGCCCGCTTAACAAATGAGCCGTGTTTGCTTATTAAATTTGCAGTGGCGTAAATTGCATTGGCCTCTCTTGCTCTCATCTCTTTGTGTCCATTATCACTCTCCGTCTCTCTCACACTCTCTCTCGCTCTGTTTCATGTTCCCTCGCTCCCCACCCTCCTCCTCCTCCTCCTCCTCCTCTGGTGGAGAGTGAGGAGCGGTAGAGTGCCTGCGCCATCGGCATTGTGTGGCTTCGCGTCATGATTGGCATGTGGAGTGTCCGTAATGATCTGAGAGGAGGATGAATCCTTGGTGAAATAACCGAGATGCCGCATCGCACACAACAATTACAGGACAGCACAGGAAAAAGAGAGAGAGAGAGAAAGATACAGAGAGAAAGAGAGAGCGATGGTCAGAAAAAACATGCAATCATTTCTTGTTGTGATCATTAAAGTAAGCATTTCCCGATGATGATAGGAAGAGGAGGAATGAGGATTGAGTCTATGTGTGTGTGCGTGTGTGTGTCTGTGTGTGTCTGTGTCTGTGTGCATGTGAGTGCATGTGTTATGTGTGTGTTAAAAGACCCATTACAAGTGAGTGAAATGAAGCCGATGGTAGTTCAACAAAAAGCCTTCAGAGAGGCATTTTGGGTCTTTTTGCTTTTAAGGTGTTTTTAACTCTTTCATTCCCACATCATTTCCCTTCTCATCATCTGAGTACTCCTCGGTCTTGTATCACTCTTCTCCCAAGACTTAACCACCAGTATTCTCATGTGGACTTCACCACTTTCCATTTACCGCCAAAGGAAATTGGTGTTGGTGAAATATAAAATGAATATTTCCCTCCATAATGAACATTTAATGGCCATGACGTACAGTGGGTCCCGTTTAAAAATTGACACTTCATTCACGATCAATGTGATTCACGCAGCTGGGTGAAATGTAAGTACAACTGCAGCCGCTTGGGGGCAACATAGTCCGCTGTGGCGTTCAGCGGTCGAACTGGACGGAGCGTTTGACAGCAAGGGCTGTCATTGGCCGAGTTTTCAGTGTGTTTCTCTGTGTTTTTAGCAGCCCCTGCAACATGCTAGTCCACTGTAGCCTATAAGCTTTGTACCTACTGTAATGTTAAACATAGTTTTGGATTCAGTGGCAAGATTTCTTGCCTTACTTATTAATTGGGAGTTAGTAGAGTAAAGGAACTACACAGTAGCCAGTAAATCATGGGCTTGATTCCCAGAGTCAATAGATCTTTTTCACAGTAGCCAGTTTGACAAGAAATAGTAGTGTAAACACAGGTGTTGCTAATAAT
>NW_027468650.1:11604385-11616885 GCF_046254945.1 Alosa pseudoharengus | reverse complement strand
CGCCGGTAAGCAGCTGATCGGAATAGAACGTAGCCCATGTAAACAGAAGGCACACATTTCTAAATCGGAATAGTTTAGTAGGAATGACAAAAACACGGTCCATGTAAATCCACCTACAGAGAGAGAGAAATAGAGAGAAATACAGACAGAGAGAAAGACAAACAGCAAAGAGAGAGACAGGTAAGTGAGGCAATTAGACATGTATGAGTAAGTGAGGTTTCATATTTATGAGAGAACGTGATTACCCCCCAATACCACCCTTCCGCAGATTGGCTCCCACTATGCCTCCTCCTCCTCCTCCTCCTCTTCCTCTGCTAGATGAGCCTCTATTAGCTAATACACCGATGATTTATAGATATGCTGTATAATAGATAAGCGAGCTCTGCCGCAGTGGCTGAATTATGCATACCTCTATACTATCATTAGCTGCGCTCTGGTCCTACATGCGTGCGGATGATGCTTTGTGCGAATGAGTCACACAGACAGAGAGAGAGAGATCTAGAGTGAAATAAATTGGATGGGTGCGGAAAAGCAGGGAAGGAATAAAAACGTGTGAAAAAAGAAAACCCATCCAGTGAGGAGCTATTGATCACGGAGAAGTGGGAGCCCAAGTCCTGGCAGCCCCAGTGCTGATATATCACAGGCAGTGAAGAGGGTAATAGCAGAATTTACATTACACACGAGGGGCTCCCACAATACACACGAGGGGCTTTTGGGTCCGCAGTCCATCTTCTCCACCACCCACATCAACCGGTGTGAGATTTACACAAAAGATCACCAGTGCAGATATATGGTAGGGCACCTGTATTGCCTAGCCTAGATCCCCTGGTGGATTAACCTGCCCCATCCCCTGCGCAACACTGCTCATATGTCATACAAAGATACTGGGCTATTTAGAGGGAAATGATGGTGTGTGAGTATTTGTGTGTGTGTGTGTGTGTGTGTGTGGGGGGGTGGGGGGGGGGGGTGGTTAAAACACTCTGCGTCGTTTGTCCAGTTATTGAACAAGTTTCAACAAAGCCTAAGATGGTCATTAATTTGGGCTTCTTATGAAATGCTTTGCATGAAAGGAGAGTCAAAAAACTAAGAAGAACTCAACAACAGGCTTGGACAAAGTTTACCTCTCTCCACCACTCTACCTTCTTTTCCTCTTACAAAAAAAAAAAAACATCTAACTTTTCCTGCTGCGGAAAGCAAATTTCACACAGACACACACACAAAGACACACACACGTATGTGTGCGCACACACACACAGACACAGATACTCACGCGCACACACACACACACATCTCTGCAGAAACAGAGCTCCACGGATCGGCAATCAGCAAGGGACGCCTCAGTAGTCGTTCAGTGCAACACAAGTGTTTGATGAAACAAGCGCTCTCTAGAGGAGCTCGCAGAGGATGTGGAGAGCGGCTGGAAGACGTACCATTCAGCACATTTTCCCCCTTTCTTCCTTTCCTTTCTTTTTTAGGTTTGGAAAAGAAACACACTGTCTTCAGGTAATTGCAGGCGCGTCCATCATGGGTGGTCAGTCAGGAGAGAAATGTGAGCTTCACTTAAGAAGTTCTGAGTTCTTGGAACTCAATAAAAGATGCTTAGTTGCAAAGCAGGAATAGATGAAGTACAGTATGATGAAAAAAAACACATCAAGGACAAGGATTTTACCTACTTAGAGACTTGTAAAATGGTAGAGATACAAAAAAAAGAGTCTGCAATGGTAGAGAAATTGGTTTTATGATCATAGAGCACTGCTAGATGAGCCCCTTTGAGGACTGATGTGTGCTGACCATAGAAATTATTAAATAGTCTAACGCAGAGGAAACGGATGACTCTCAGAGAGTACAAATGAATCAATGCAGTTTTTGGAAATCAATTAATATTCAGCCTGTCCTGAAATATGTCAGTTACATCTCCATAGAATATTAAAGTCTACATCCATCTTAATAAATCAACTAAAACACTTTAGGTTGTGTTTTGTTAATTCTATATGGCTAAGCTAATATAATTATACATCCCAATTACAACAAGCAGATGTAACAATCACAGGCTACTAGAAGTGATTGCCATAATTGGTTATACAAAAGAGTTTGAAAGACATTGTGGGTGAACAAAAGACCAAAGACTTTTGGTTTAATTTTATTATTAAAATAAGTATAAAAATATAATTATAAAACAGCATGACTCAGCATTCAAACAACATGACTTGAGTGTGAAATTCTACACAGCAAACTCCCTTTGTACATGTCTACTTCTATGAGTTGAAATGAGTCCACATCTTGACAGAATTTGTACTGTACTGGTCACAGGTACGTTGCTTCTTAAAACAAAGATATTGAATAGTATACATTATGCCCATAGCTGCAAAACATTTTATACACATACTTATTTCAAATTTAGTTTTTGATAAAACCTATTTTTATTTTTTTTATTTCTTTTCTTTTTTTTGCCATAAACATAGATAGTAACAAGACTACTATCGCTCGCCGTAGTAACAAAACACATTTTCCACATCATTGTTCACAAGGTACTCCTACAAGTCGAAGGCATCTTTACTGATTTCGAGAGAATAAGAAAAAAAAAGAAACACGAAAAAATTCCTTTAGAGTAGTGACTGGTTACGCTGTCAATTGAAGTGGAGTATAGTAGGCTATATTCCAGTCTCCTTATTTACGATATGAGGGTGGAGTGTTGGGAGGGAGGGCCGGGTGGAGAAGCGTATTATGATTGGCTGGCCCTTCTGACAGACACAAGAGTGGACCAGTTCCGTACGGCTTTTCTTCCCCTCTCCCTTCCCCTCGATGTCTCCGTTTCAGGCCTCTCTGTCTGTGTCCTTGCCAATGTACATGTCGGCCAGTTTCCTGAACTGCGGACCCCAGTGGCTAAGGTACTCAAAGTCCTGGTCGCCCTCGGTGGCGGCCGACTCCAGTGAGCTCAGAGACTCCGCCAGCGATCCACTGCCCTCGTAGGCGTACGTGGCCAGCGAGTCGTAGGGCGGTGCCGTGGGGTCCGAGTCGTTCTCCGCCAGACGCCCGCTGATGAAGTCCCGGATGTCGGCGTTGTCCTTGATGGGTGAGGAGCGGCGGAACGGGAACAGCATCTCGGGGAGGATGTCGCGGCGCAGCTTGTTGGCCTCCATCACCTCGGGGTTGCGCAGCGTGCCGATGTCGAAGGCCTGCGTGTCCTCCTCGCCGCCGCCCTCGTCGTTGTAGCTGACCACGTTGTCGCGCACGTCCTCCTTGGAGATGATCAGCGGCTCCTTCTTACGCTGACGCCGCAGGGCGGCAAACAGCACCACGATCACTGTGCACAGAGAGAGAGAAAGAGAGAGAGAAAGAGAGAGGTGATGGAGAGAATTAGGAGGGTAGAGCAGGAGGTGCAATCATGCTGAATATTTAGCCTGAACCTGAACAAAGACCGAAAGAGAGAAACAGAGAAAGAAGACAATATCTGTACATATTCTGATATCTTTATGGAAAATATGGCTTTGGCAATAGAAATGTCAAACTATTTGTCATGCCAATAAAGCACCTTTTAAATTTGAATTTGAAAGAAAAACAAAAGAAAGAAAGAAAAACAAAAAGAAAGAAAGAAAGAAAGAGTAGAAATACTGCTAGATGTTTCATCAGAGTTTCTCTAGAAAGGCAGGGGGCACTAATGCAACACCAACACACAAAAACAACTGACAACTCCTACAGAGAGAGAGAGAGAGAGAGAGAGAGAGAGAGAGAGAGAGAGAGAAGGGAGAGGGTAGATAACTGCTTCCACCAGCACTGTATTAAAATACTTAGGGGCTGAGGAGGAAGTGCAGGGGAGTGAGTTTCAAAAGCGTGTCACACACTTAAGATCTTAGTGAATGCGGCGGCAAGCGACGCCTCGTGATGCCTGATAGTGTCAGTGTGGCGCCTAAAGCGATAACCTTGTAGTATTAAAGATTCAGCTGAGGAGGCTCTCTTTCTCTCTCTCGCGCTCACACTCTCGCTTTCTGCTACCCCGTCTTTCTCGTCTATCTCCAAGAGCCACGTGTCTTAGAAAGCGCAAGTTCCCACATTTCCCGAGCAGCCCCCATGTGCTGCTCGCACATCTTGCTGATCTGTTTCCTTGATACTCAACACATTTTCAAACACAGACAATTGCATACATATACACATACAGACACACTCTTTGTCCACACACACACACACACACACAGAAACACACACACACACACACACACACACAGTAACATAAAGGCCCTCTTGCACTGGATAAGAGGACGACAGAAATATAAAGGAGGGTTTCTGCTGAAGAGCAAAGATACGCCGGCCCCTTGAGAGGTAAGTCAGTTGGTAAGACTACAGGTCAGATCTGTTGGAAGCACACGCTGCAGTACTGGCCTGCTTTTATTGTTGGAACTGTGAACTGAAAAAAAAAGACTCTTTTTTTCTAAAATGTTTTTTTGTGCACAGTTTGCACAAAGTGTCATGCTAAATGCCAAAGTGTGTGTAGCTAAGATGATTCTCTTTTTTTATCCGAATGGCTGAGCATTAGGAAGAGAAACTCCCTTCTGTTATGTTCTGTGTGGCACAATTATGTTTTTCTGATTTTATATGTGATTCATTTCTGAGGTGATAGATTTACTTTTGGTTCAGATTTACTGTGGTTTCCCTTCGCTAGTTTCAGTACAGTTCTGCCACACTATATTAATTTTAGTGTGCTTCTATTTTAATGAGACACTTTATTTATGTGAGACTTTTATCCAAAGCAATTTACAGATACTAATTGAAAGGTCCAGTCTCCCTGGTGGCAACTGCATGCTAGCCAAGTTCCCTAGCCACTACACTCTTACCACCGCTACCTAAAACTACCATAGTTTACCACCACCACTAGCACCATAAACAGAAGAGGTGGTAGTGGTGGTGGTAAACTATGGTAGTTTTAGGCTTTAATCTCTTCTATACATGTTTGTTTTGTTTCCATTTGTGAATTGGTGATTATTAGAGTATGGTCCTGCCCTTTTTTGGGTAATTTCAGCATGCTTCAGTTTAACGGCAGCGGTCTCGGCATAAACATCAGCTTGAGACTGGCGCGAGAGAGCAGCTCCGTGCTTTCCCCTCCCTCCCTTCCTCCCTCCCTCCCTCCCCCGCCCGACGGAGAACGCAGCCGTTCGCTCGTGCTCGTGCTGCTCACGCTGTGGTCTCTGCGTGGAGCCTCGCGGCTCTCCAGGTGCCGGCGCGCCGCCTCTCTACCTCCTACTCAGCTGTTAATTATGAAGGAGGGATGGAGACCAAGTGGGTGGAGGGAGGGACGGAGGGAGGGCAGTGATGGAGGGATAGAGAGAGGGAGGGGGTGAGCGTAGGAGAGCAGATCAGAGCAGAAAAAAAGGGAGAGGGAGGGCAGGAGAGGTGATGGCACTGCTGTTGCTCTCAGCAAGGGGTGGTGGTGGTGGTGGAGGCCAGGGCTTGAGGCTCTGTCAGCCTGCCTACAGGCCCTCCTGGTTGGGTTGGGGCTGGGCTCAGGGTAGGAGAGGGTGTTGTGGAGGTCAGGAGTCAGAGAGAAGAGAGAGAAGAGAGAGAAGAGAGCAGGTGTAGAGCGAGGTGAGAGGTGGTGCTGGGGGCAGCACTACGGAGGAGGGATGCAGAGAGACGGAGTCTTTCTCCATTTAGAAAGTCCTCCTCTATACATAACCCGCCTACTGTCTCAGTCCAGTTTACTCTTCTCTCTTTCTGGTTCTCATGTTCAAATTCAAAGCACCTTTTTAGCATAGCTATTACATTTGTATAACACATCACTGACAAACAGTTTAAAAGTAAAATGACAAAACAATCAATTTAATCCAGGTTAAATCAATTCAGGTTACAGCATGATCCCAGGTAGTCTGTCAGTGCCTCAGGCCATTGGCTTGCCTTTTCAGCAACCTGAGATAACCTGTTTTACAGCTCTTTTCGTCCTTGACAACCAAAATCCAACAGAAGTGTTGTAGCTGACTTTGCTACAAAGCCTCTGGCACCTATCTCCACTGATCTAGTGTGTGCTTGCCAGCCACATCCCCTTACTCTTGCTACCAGATCTGCATACTTCTTCCTTTCAAAGTCTTCCTCCATCACGTCTTCAAAGGGAATAGTTAGTCTCAATAAAGTAGACGATGCGCTCAATCTCCGAATACAACACAAAGTCAGATCTCAAAGCACTCACAACAATACACTGTGGAACTTGTAGTTGCCTTCCAACATCCACCAGGAGTTTCCAATTCCCTGCACTTCCCCCTCTATCACTTGTGTTTGCCCAATGGCCATGTTGCTGTCCCTCTCACACAAACAAAGTTTACTGTCATTGTCATTCTCCGGCAAAGTTAACCTCAACTCTTTTGTTCTGAAGCAAACCCGCCAGTGATACACTGCATTTCTGCTGTTTTTCTTTTCTTTGTTTTCTTTCTTTCTTTCTTTCTTTCTCTTTCTTTCTTTCTTTCTTTCTTTCTTTCTTTCTTTCTTTCTGTTCCATGTCAGTGTTTCCCTCCCACTCCAAATGAGGGTGGGGTTGGGTGGTGGTGGAGGTTAGGGGGGATCTGTGGTGTCTGACAGGTGGAAACAGCGGGATAATGAGTATGATGCCATGACACCTCGATCAGGGGGTGTGACGGTGGGCTTCAGTCTAGGGGCTGGTCTAACTAACCTCTCACACACACACGCACACACACACACACACACACACACACGCACACGCACACGCACACACACACACACACACACACACACACACACACACATACAATCATTACACATACGCATGACAGGTGCAGGGAAGGAGAGTGTGAGGTAGACCTGGACAGTCAATACCTCATTTGCTATCACAGGGTCAGTGCTGGACTTGTCAGGGGAGTGAGAGAGAGAGACAGAGAGAGAGATGTGAAGCAAGGCGGTCATGGTCTGGGATCAATAATGGAAGACTGTTCTGTGTTTTTTTTTAAAAAGAGTATACTTTATTGGCACCAGATACTGTATCACTGGGTGCACACAGACGTACACAGCAAACACAATCTCACTCCCAAATCCAACAAGTACACACATACACAAACAACAAACACGTGCAGCCAGTTTCATACAAAAACAGGTACCCAGCATGTTTTAGATCTGGTCTACAACACAGATACAAAGCCTACTCTGTATTCAGAGCAGATGCTTCTGACTCATTCACTCTCACATTCTGCACATGAACAAAAATACACACACACACAGGGATGGATTAAACAGATATTGCCCCCTGTGCACAATATCAAAAAAGCCCCCCCCGACCGCGGCGCGCGCATGCACGTGACGTGCGCATGCAGCCAGCGCGTCTTTCTTTGCTGTCGCTGTGCAGGCTGGTGCACAATTTCACACAATGAAAATGTAGTACATTATGTCATATTATAACTCAGGCCCACACAGAAATGAATTCCAGCAGCTGTTTCTGTTATTAGGCTTTAATCTCCCTTTGCTGTCCAAACAGTCTACAGCAGGGGTTCCCAACCTTTTTCATTAAACAGTTGTCATATTTCTGACGGACCGGTAGCAGGGACGTTGATCGATCGTATTTTGTGAGAGGTGGTGCTGATCATATTACGGGGGGTTCGGGGTTGTCTCCCCCAGGAAATTCTGGCTGTTAAATACACCCTTTTCACGCAGTCTGGAAGGGGCTTACAAACTTTAACAGAGCAAGCAGGGCCCGTTTTCTGTCTGACTCAGGTGACGTAAATATTGGCTACCTGAATGATAAGGTTTTCACTTCACTGCTGCTTGACACTACCTTGCATGGAGACATATTTCACATTAACAGTGGAGATGTTAGCAAAACTATAGCGTTTGGTAAATGGAGATGCAGATCATCTCCCTAATTAATTTATTTGCGCAACAGCCCACATTATGCGTTCACTCCAGCAAGACGAGTGAAATAAATGTAAGCCTACTTTAAATCTGTCATCGGCATCGCCATAGGCTATTTGCTACAATATAAGCTACTGTTAGGCCTACAACATGCCGCGATTTATCAGGCTATCCAATCGCTATGCTGTTTTTATGAACATTGCAGGAATCCACTTCATTCACCTACCCACGAGTGGTTCAGTTTGTCAGTTTCACTTTCGCAAACACACATACACATCGAATGAGCACTCATAGCCTACCACTTCCATCTAATGTTATGCCTCTATATTTTATGAATTAAGAAGTATTTATTGATCAGGAAAACATTTAGTTTTCTTTCGGTCCACGGTTGCATAACACCATTCAGTTGTGCTGCAAATTAACAGAGAGAAGCACCGGGCATAATCTAGCCTAAACTCTTTTTTTTTTTTTTAAATCCGAGGGCCCCCATTGGCTCAGGGCCCCTGTGCACGTGCTCACTTGGCACAAGCCATGATCCGTCCCTGCACACACACACACACACACACACACACACACACATGGATGATTAGCTACAGGTTCAATGTGGTTATTCTTGGTCAGAAAGTTGCATTCAGCAGCTGTTTTGCACATCCCATGATTTATTGATATGCCCTTGAACATACTGTAAGTACAACACAGTTCTGCATATCTTTCCTTTTCTCCCTCTCTGTTTGGCTTTGAAAAGGAAAGCTAACTCTGGCTGTTGGGGACTGGCAGTGGTTCCATATTGTGCATCAGAGACAATATTTCAGGAAGCTGGGAAAACTGCTGGTGACCTACTTTGACCAGGCGAAAAGGGCCATTTAAAAAGAATGCATTGTACATTTAATAATGTAAGATGTTGCAGTTCTGCTAGGTTTTGTTATGTCTCTGTGTGTGTGTGTGTGTGTGTGTGTGTGTGTGTGTGTGTGTGTGTGTGTGTGTGTGTGTTTAATGGCTATATGGCACCTTAAGTGATCTTACGAACAGCCAACCTATTTTTTATGGCTTGATTGTGGAGAACAAAACAACCAGCAAGTGAAGAGGAAAATCGAACAAACAGTGGACAAAGGAAAACCAGGCGTAGTACTTAGCAGGACAAGCACACACATGGACACATTAGACACACATGTGCACACAGTGCACAACAAGAGCTTTCACACAGACTGACTAGATTAACTTCGGTATGTTTTCAGTCGCTAACATGCTATTGTCCAATCTGTACTCACATTACTATTTGTGCAATATCAATATTTTATGGCCATACCATTACCACAATTAATGTTTTCATGCAATGCAGTCAATGAACATGTTTAAAGAATGCTTAAGTGTGAACAATACCTAGATCACAAGGTGAAAAAGCAGGGACCTGTCTGACCTGTGTGTGCATGCATGTCTATGTCCCTTTCATTTTATTGTACAGTACTAGTGCAGTGCCCGTTCAAACATGGTATTCCTGTAGCCCAATTACATGCCTGCAGGTAGGCCTGCTTTAAAAATAGGATGATAGGGAAAAACATAATTCCAGGTAAGCATTCAATAATGAGTAGGCCTACAGATAATATAATAATATAATAAATGTGAAGTGAGCAGAATTTAAGCATGGCTGCATGTGACATTTTTTACAAATCAAAATGACAATCATAATCATAATCAAAACAGCTGTTTTGAGTCAAGGCTATATGCTTAGCCTATTGAATAACTTGATGATAGAGAAAACAAACCATTTTGTGGAATGATCATATGGAATTTGCAACGGTGTGACTCAAAAACAGTCTCTGGTGGCCTATAGTGACATCACACTCTGTCTGCCACTCGTTGCTTGTCGCTGGTTATGCTTTGTATGTGTGGCATTCTGAGACGTTCTTTAATTCGGGACCATCATCGCTCGTTTCAATTTAGGACCTTGCAGTTTGAATTGTCGTGTGCTTATTCAAAGTCTAAAGACAGTCCAAAGTAGCCTGGGCTATTCGAAGTGTCCGCTTATTGCACATCATTTTTTTTCATCATTTTGAAGAGCCACTGCATAGCCTACCTGTGTGTGTTGGCATGTTGGCATGTTGTTGCAAAATCCGTGGAGTTATCTTGCACTCGCTTAAGTTTTTACCCGTGTAACCTACACTGATCCAATTCTGCCAAAGCCCTGCTTCTATCCTCACTGGTAGCTTACAGTCCTACAGTGGTGTGTGGGAGGGGGAGTGGCTAGCGGCGAAAGCCAATGTGTGCTCCTTTTACCGATATAGGCTATTTAACGATATCTTTTGCATTTCTTATTCAAACAACGTCAAATTTGGCAGTGCACTTACTGATGCCCGTAGCAAGACACCTGCCAAGTTTGTAATCAGTCTGACAAACGGTCAGCGAGATATGCGTTCCACAGGCACACATCTGGACAGACACACAGACGCTTCTTGCTTTATAGATATTCTGCCTGATTTTCCTGTTCTTACCATTTACCTGTTATCTTCATAACTACCTGTTACCTGTTTACATTACTCCTGCACTGTTTCATTAATGCCCTTGCACTGCTAACACCCAAAAACTGCACAAAATATGTATTTATTTTTTCTATTATTATATTATATTTATCTAACTGTACAGTATATAATCTAATCTAATGTAATCTAATCTTGAATTTACCAAATTATGAATTGTATCTTATTATGTTGTCTTTTTTGCTTTAGTAAGATGGTCTCGAGCCTGTTCTGTCTGATGCAGCAGCTGGGAGTTAGTAATGGTGCATGTGAGTGAGCGTGACTGCGGGGGGTGTTGTAGCGTTACTCACTGAGCAGGATGATAATGCAGAGCAGTATGGCCACCAGCGCTCCGGTGCTGAGACCGGCGGACAGCAATAAGGCCTCGGTGCTGCACGACTGGACGTTCCCACGACTGTCGCACGCGCACACACGCACCGTCAAGGTGCTGGTGCTGCTCTGGATGGGGTAGTCGTTGTCCGAGATGACCACTGGCAGCGTGTACGAGCTAGTCTCCCGCCGACTGAAGCCGCCGCGACGTGTCAAGATCCGTGCTGTGTTGTCTGGATGGATGAGAGAAGGATGTCCAATTTTCACTACAATTCCCAGAATGCATTTGTTTCTGTCAAGAATGCATTTGTTTTGTTGTGGTTGATATAGTTTGCAAGATGCTCTCGTATTAATTTTTACATTTAAATAAGGATTAATTCAGTGGGAACAGACTTTAGAATTAGCTTTGAAGGATACCATACTTTATTTGAAGTAGCTTTAAGCAAAGTACACAATACTGTAAAGCTGAAGAATTAAGGAATTTAATATGCTGCACTGCCTATGGACCCTTTCAAGAGAGTTCCATTATTAGCATCATAGTTTTAACATTCCATATGTTATCTTAATGCAGAGGAAGTAGATTGGGAACCAAATAGAACGTTCAAGCATTGTTTTTGTTTTTATTGTTGAAAGGGTCTATACTGTTTTGATAGTAAGGGCCCCTTTAGAAGATCTACATTAGTAAATTATACAATTCAATGGGCTGATGCAACCACAGAGAGTCATAATATTTCAAATTCAGCATTTAATGTTAGTGTTTTATGGGTGGTTTTATTTGTTTAATGTTGTGGTTGTTTTACCTTCATTGTCAACAATGGTGAAGTTGGGGTTGATGGTGCTGAGACTGAACACAAACTTGTGACCAACCAGAGGCTCATCAGTGTCCACAGCACTTATGGTCTGGATCAGCTGAGAGAGAGAGAGAGAGAGAGAGAGAGAGAGGAGAGAGAGATAGAGCAAAAGAGAGAGAGAGGGCACAGCACAGAGACATTATAGATATATTTTTTTTATGACATAGTAAAGCACAATGCGTTTAAACATCCTTTAGTCGTCTTCATTTGATGCAATAAAAAGGCAAATGAACCACTACTACATGCACAAACCATACACAGTACTGTGCATGCCAAAGCTAATGGCTTTCTAAGTGCCCCATGACAATTGCAACATGACAAGTTAATGCAGCAGCATCAAACGATACAATACTGTGAGCTTAGGTTAATGTTGTAGCCATGTTACATTTTGCATTGCATTAATGCTATTTAAGAGGTACTTAACATACAGTGAAATTACGTCAAACAGCACTTATAAATAGTCTACCCGATGAACACATTGAGCTAGGCTGTGGGTGTTAAATATATATTACCTGGCCAGCTTTAACATTTTCACAGACAAAGGTCTCGTAAAACATAGCAAACTCAGGAGCGTTGTCGTTGATGTCCATGACTTTGATGAACACGGGGACTCGTGTTATCTGACCAGCATTATCTACAATAGAACACAGATGTAAAAAAACATCAAGACCACTTACAGTAGAGCACTACAACCATTCACCTGTTTCACACGTCAGTCCATGCCCATTTACAAAAGCCAGGCCATCGGAAGCCAAATCCCCTGTTAAACAGTACTCATTTATTTATGATGGGAGAGCTAATTTGTGCCATATTAAGCCGAATGGCTTGGAGCAAAAATATTATTTAAAGGTGTAATTAGGCCAGACAGAACAGTGATGATCTCAGGGGTTGATTATGGGACCCCTGCTACCCACAAATTGGTCCAGGGTAATGTAGTACATTTATTCAGGCCTTTTCAATCTAT
>NW_027468650.1:11591885-11596885 GCF_046254945.1 Alosa pseudoharengus | reverse complement strand
AGTCTTATTTTATCCTTTCTTCCTTACATTCCTTGAAGCAAGGCATTAAGGGAAGTGTGGGGTTTATAGACCATTGTACTAGTGACAGAGTGCATTAAAGCACACCCACATCCCTGAGGGAGAACGGAAATGGGGGAACGGGGCAATAGGAGTCGGTATGAGACGGTAACCCAGCCAAGCGTTTACTAAACCCTCGCCGTGTAATGTGCCTGTTGCCATCACATTCAACGTAAGTCAAAGACACTCTAAATACCAACAGCACTTATGTGCATTATGTGCATTGCACATGACAAATGGATCTAGCCGGGTTTCAGTAGCAGGGTTTGCTGTGCAAATGAAATGAGCTCTGAGGGCCATAAGAACAACAACCAATTTAAGAGCATATGCTTGTATATTTCCATAAACATGGCAGGCCATTGGGTTTGGTGGGGAACAGAAGTCGCTCTCCCTCGAGCCATTTGGTGGAATGAGTAGCTCTGGTTGTTTGCCTTCCCTAATCGCCCAGGAAGAAGTGGAATAGAGAGGGGGAGCGAGGGGAAAAGAAAGACAGACACAGATAGACAAATAGAGCGAGAGAAAGAGAGCGAGAGAGCGAGAGAGAGCGAGAGAGAGAGAGAGAGAGAGAGAGTGGATAAGGATGGGGTTGTGGAGGGTGAGGCCACTTACTTTGGAGGAACCGAGGGGGGCTGTTATTGACGTCCAGCAGGGTGACATTAATGGTGGTGGTCCCAGACAAACCCCCCATCTGGCCGGCCATGTCCTTGGCCTGGATCACCACCTGGTACTTCTCCCGGTTCTCCCTTTGCATGTCGGGCAGGGACGTCCGGATGACGCCTGAAAGGAAGTACTGAAGTTATCACGCAAGTATGGAGATGTAAAACTGACCTTGGCCTTACATTTTCATGATATGTCTATGTGCACAACAGGGTGGGGACAAAGACACCATTTATTTTCCTATACAAGTATTGAAGACTGACAAATAAAAGGAACCTGAAGATGATTCTTGACATAATGAGCTGCTACTTAGGTGGACTATGTGAACAAATAGTAGACAATAAATGACTAATAGTGGTTTTAATGAAGGGATTAAAACAACTGCACACAATCTGCACATTTGAATCTCCAAGTACTCAGCATTTCCCAGTATATGCAAAGCCATAAGCTGTCATCTTCACGCAGGGTCCTCAAATGGAAAAAAAAAAAAAACATGCTTTTTGTTTTGCATTGTGTTTCATTGTGGTGATGGAGGACGGTAGAGAGCCACCCGTGGCTGAAAGGAAAGGAGGTGTGGATGGCCATGGAGGAGCTGGCAATGTGGGGGTGGGGGTCACTGGTGGTGGGTGGTGGTGGTGCTGCTGTTGGAAATGAATATTCCTCCTGCCTCAATGCACCAGAATGATGGCTATTGTGAGGCGGGCTGCGACGCCACAGCGCCTGTATGTTACTCAGCTCCACTAGGGCTCTCTTATGCACTCTTTGTGCTGAGGGGGTGATGTCAAAGCAGGAAAATAAAAGGAAGCATGTTTTTGTTATAGTGCTTGAAATGTAAGCACAAAATAATGCATGCCGTTGTACAAAAGATACACTAAAATAATAGAGGTACAGAGTGCCTGTGTGTGTGTGTGTGTGGTGTGTGTGTGTGTGTGTGTGTGTGTGTGTGTGTGTGTGTGTGTGTGCAGAGTGCATTGCTTGTATCTAAGGCAAGCATACCCCACGCCGACACACACACATGCACACTCCAAGCTTGTTGTGTTTGGCCTGAGGAGAACTACCCATATATCAACTCAGAGTATGTTTAAAGAAAGCACCCACCCCCCTTTCTTTTTCGCTCTTGCTCTCCCCCTTCTCACATAAATACACATGCAGGCAAACACATGCACACATGTCTCACCAGTGTTGGCATCAACAGAAAAATATGGCTGCCCCTCCAGTATACTGTAGACCAGCTTGGCACTGTTCCCATAGTCCTCATCATCAGCATCTGTGGCTGTAACCTGGATCACACTTGTACCTATAGAGAGAGCCAGTGGAAGAGAGACAGAGCGTGTGAGAGAGAGAGAGAGAAAGAGAGAGAGAGAGGGGGTTGACAAAAAAAGGAAAAGGTTTCATAGGCAGCAGGCTTTGAACGACTACGATGTTTACAAAACACTTCTTCATTTCTCTTCCAATAACCATTCCATTAGATCATTCTATTCTGTCGTTGTCGAGGTGTCAACATTCTAATATTGTCCAAACAGAGGCCTGGTGATATTTTTAGCCTGGTATTTACTCCCTAATACATCATTTGGGTAAATTAAACAGACTCCTGATGGTCCCTTTAATGAAATACAACGCACTGGAATTGGATGGCGTGCATCTGCAAGCAGGGTAATGATATTCCCAAGCGAAGGCTTCTTCTGATGAAGACGCATTGGCATTCGACATACTCGTGCAATCCAATTTTGTTCCCCATGGCTTGAAATTAACCCCATTATGTGGAATCGTATGCTCACAGTGCAACAGACAGATGCACATGCATACTCATACGCAGATGCACAGACACACAGACACACAGACACACACACACACACACACACAGAGACGCAGATATATGAGGAATGGGCACTCAGGGGGCTATAGGTTAATCTGTGAATATATTCGACAAGTCAAAAACTCCCGTGGAATCGTTAACACGGTTATAAACATGACCAAGGTCAGACTCTTCCATGCGTGTTTGCTTTTAAATTCGGAGTTGTGTCTGAGGAAAACAGCTCACAGGAGGCAAGGGCACCAACGATGGAAAGCAAACTAGCCATCCGATTGTCGATTTTGATTTTGATCAAATAAAAACTTTGATGCTTTAAAGAGGCCCTGAGGGCTAACGCTCCACATAAGAGTGGCTGGCGTGGCGTCTGCTCAGTACTGCCCACACATTGTCCCACACATTGTAAATACGTCAGTCACAGCACTCCGCACTTAAGTGCCGCCACAAGGTTCTGTGAACCATACCTCTACTTACACTGCGTCTAGCAAGATGTATTACAGCACTATACCTTTTATGCTATACAAAAGCTTGAGATTTCTGGCAAATTGGCTTTTTTTCCCTCCTGTTTGTGAGATCAGAGAGACTTTGATCAGATGTGTGCTTATCTCGTTATAATTATCTGTCTCAATCATCTCAGAAATGAATCTCCTCCTCAAATGAGATCGACACATTATACTCATCTTTCATGATTTTCACCCCCCCCCCCCCCCCCGCACCTTCTTTCTTTCTGTCTGTTATCAGGCCAAATCCCCTGTTCTCTTTCTCATCGCCTGGCACACACAATCAAGTCCAAGGTCAGATATCACGATGATCATAGACTTGGGATGCTACTGTAAGTTGCAAAGCGGCACACCTCTAAACGTGTTATATTTAGATGGTGTGGAAACGTGTCGGACTGAAAGACAGGTCACTTGGGGCATGACAGTGGTGGCTCAGGCGGTAGAGGAATCTTTGGGCAATCAAAGCGTCCTTGAGCAAAACACCCCAAACTGCTCCCAATGTGCAGATTGGCGCCTTGCATCGGAGTTTGAGGGTGTGTGTGAATGAGTAAATGCGGAGGCATGAAATTGTAAAGTGCTTTGAATGCTCGGAGGAGTACAAAACCGCTATATAAATTCAGTCGTACTTCTTTTCTGGATGTTTTTTTTTTTTTTTTAACCTAGCTGACTTTCACTGTCAGGCTAGGAAGGTCTGTGACTCGGAGAGTGAATTTTAGATGGTGTCTCTCTGGCAATGACAACATTAACATTCAGCCCAGACCCGAAAGGAATCGCAGAATGTCCTCTGGGCACCTCATAAAATCACTGTGGAAAACTGAGGAGTAGCACGCCGTGCTAAAGGTAAACATATCCTCAATCATGCCATGACAGAAAAACGGGCCTTGCCAGAGTGCTCATGCCCTCAATTTGATTTTATTATTCATTTGTGTTCTCAATGTTTGTGTGTCTCTGTGCGAGAGTGTGTCTATCTATGTGTGTGTGTGTGTGTGTGTGTGTGTGTGTGTGATTGTGTGTGTGTGGGCTTTGATTTCCAGGCGTGTGTTACTAATAACTTTGTTCTCCTGTGGAGTGGACTTTGGAGGTGACCCCTCTTCCTTCAGTGGCTCCTGCGAAGGTGGCCACATATGCTACCCGCTCTGTCCGCACGGAGCCGTCCTTGGCAGCCGCGAGACCTCTGCCGCACCGCGTCAGATTTCCGACGGGCTCCGAGCATACTAATGAACGCGCAAACATCTGTCGCGCTCAGACTCCCGGCCTGCGGAACAGGGAGAAAAGCGCGGTTCACTCTTCATGGATCACCGCTCCAATCAGTGGCTGGCACGCGCCCGACACACGGCCGGTTTGTTTGGCTAGAAACACGCGTAGTGCGCCACTGACCTTTCTTACAGGCATGATGAGAACATACTCAGAATTCACATGTTGTCCACAACCTGGACAGACAGAGTGAGTTACACAGTGACCTTTGAAGTTCACTTCAAACCCACATCAATAATGCACAATTATGGCATATGTATTGTACTGTAAAAAAATCTATGAAGAATTAAACCATGAGTGATTATTCCTGAAAATGTTAATATGCTATAATATAATCCATCATGAACAAAATGAACTAGAAACGATCATATTAGCAGCAGGATAATGGCATAGCACATTATGAGTGCGGTGAGATGATATTATGGCTTTTGTTTTACATATTCTCCTCTATGTCCTCTTGAGATAAGATAAAGAAACAACTCTCAAACAGTATCATTAAAGAGATCGAAGATCTTGGTCATTAGTCCATACAATTCATGCAGAATACAGAAGAATAGACCAGCAAGCAGTCATCTGCTGCATGTGCTCTAACTCTATGTAACCGCGGAATACTTTGCAGTCCATTCACCGAATCTGAAACCATTTATATGGCACCTCTTTCACACACACACACACACACACACACACACACACACACACACACAGACACACACACACACACA
>NW_027468650.1:11556885-11589385 GCF_046254945.1 Alosa pseudoharengus | reverse complement strand
AATGCAATATGGGGAACTGCTGGGGGAGTGGCAGCATCTTGACCATGTTCAGGCCACATGAGTCTGACCACAAGGTAGTAGCCTAAAGGCAGAAATATACTTAAAATGCTAATAATGCTAATAATGTTAATCTTACTGTAATAATGCTAGCGCTAATGCTAATGTTAATGCTAATAATAATATAAATATAGAAGAAGAAGAAGAAGAATTTAACCTTAATTGCACCATTTCTTCCGACCCAAAAACGCCTGAGACATGTGAGCCTCTCTGCTGCCTGTGCCCATAAACAAAGCAAGTCCTCGATGCAGCTCACCCTCTCATGTCTCCCAACAGGAGCCAGCCCATCTCCCTCAGAAGCGAATGTGACACGGGACATGATGCTCGCGTCTCACACACAACATAAGCCGCCAGCAGGATTGTGCTGTGCACCTCTGTCAAAGCTCCCCCTCACTCTCTCTGTGTCTAGACTAGAACAACAACAACAAGCCTTGGAAAACTGTCAACAATGCTGTTGCAGTCTATCTGACATTTCAATTCAGATGATCTTTTGGGCTTTTTCCCTTTTACTCAGACAGGGCAGTGAGGAGAGAGAGAGAGAGAGAGAGAGAGAGAGAGAGAGAGAGAGAGAGACCGGTGGTCACCGACTGGTTGCGATGCTACCGTTTCCACCACAGCTCCCTGTTTTCGTTGTTATGGCTGTTTTGTGCGGGGTAAAGCGTAAAATGAAATGGGAGTTTTTACTCACCCACTTCGGACATCTCAGGCACAGTAGCCTGGTACGTGTCTCTGGAGAATTTGGGCTCGTTGTCGTTGATGTCGTGGATCTTGATGGTGAAGTTGGACCAGTCCTCCAGGGGCTGGCCTGTCCGCCGGTTGACGGCCTGGGCTCGCAGCACATAGTAGGCCTTCTCCTCGCGGTCCAGGCGCTTCTTGGCGTGGATGTCGCCCGACGTCTCGTTGATCTCGAACACCACGCCAGCACCATCACCTATAAGGACGTATTTCACGCTGCCGTCGCCTCTATCTTTATCCGAATGCAGCTGGAATGGAGGGATAGAGAGTAGGAGGAGAGAAGAAAAAAGAGAAGATAATGAATGGCCTTAAAAGCAACAAGTACAAAATAGAAAGATAATTTACCAAGAAGTTGGCCTTGTATGAAGCCCAGGAGGTGTCGTTATTTTTGTGTGTCAATATGTTTGTGTATTGAAAGAATAGCCGCTCATTTTAGTAAATATTAGTAATGTGTTAATGTATTAATGGGTAACATATCCTCCCTAAACTAAATGTAACAAAAATATAGGACATATTTTATTTTAAATATACCATATAGCCTACTGTTCTCCCCTTTTATCTTGCAATGCCTGAAATGATTTACCTCTGTGATTTGTGTTCCAAAGGAAGCACACATACTATTTTTTTCAGGCTTTACAAGCCTGTCAAACATTAGGTGCAAAATATTTAACACTGAATCACTAAACTAATGCAGTGTAAAGATAACACAAGTTTGTGATATGGACAGTCATATTTGAAGCTCCATTTAGGAACATAAAGTAAGTGAGTTATATAAAGTAGGCTAAGTGAGGAATTTAAAGTAAGTACGGTAAGTAATATGCACAATTGCAAGAATTACTAATCATTAATCACACTGTATTACTACAACACATTGTATCAAAGGATGTGACCATGCATTGTGCCCATTGTGACATAATCAAGTCTGACCCGGTCTCCCCACAACAGCCCTTTCACAGAGAACTTTATTTCAAGTCTCTCCAAGGTCCTCTCCGTTTGCACCTGTTCCTTAGCAACTTGTGCGCAACTAAGCACATCATTGAAGTCCCCAGCGCTCTTCAGCTGATTGCACAGTGTGTGGTCTTGATTGTAACAGCCACCTGAAGAGGTTGTCTCAGTGAACAAGAGGCTAACCCCTTACATGCATCCTTCCCTCAAAGCCAAATAATTCCCATATAAAAATAGATTAAATTAAATTCAGCTCAATTCAATTCAATTCAAAAAACGTTATTTATCCCCGAGGGGCAATTTTCCCTATGCAGGCATACAGTAGTGACATATAAGACATAACACAACATATAAGACATAACATATAAGACAGGACAAAAGACATAACAGGACAGACAAAGAAAAAACAGGACTGACAGGAGTGTAGGGATGGGGGGGGGATTAGTCCCAGGAGATTGAGGAGGAGGGGCTGGGAGCATATTCAAGTTCAAAAGGTGAATAGCCTCAAAAGTAAAGGTAGCCTTCTTCCTGTTAGTCCTATAAGGACAGCGCAGATGCCTGCCAAAGGGCAGCCATTCAAAAACTCTATCTAGGACATGGGTAGTCTTCTAAGATGCAGTTGATTAATGATGATTATTACACGGCTCTTCAGAGTGCTGCAGAAAGTTCCAGTCACATGAATGGGCCTTCCCAACGTTCGGGCCTATGTTAAATCTATTTATTACACGGCTCTTCAGAGTGCTGCAGAAAGATCGATCCATTCACATGAATGGGCCTTCCCAACGTTCGGGCCTATGTTAAATCTACATAAATCACCGGCAAAGCATTTAATCACCGCTGTCAATGGCAACGGGTTTTGTGCTTCTGATTAATGTCTTTCATATCACTACGCAAGATTGATTGATTGGTTTATTGACAACACATCAGTTTTTTCCTTTACAGGAACACTGTTCTTCCTGTGGTCAAACAAATCATATATTCTTTCTTACATTCTTTCTTTTTTCTCTTTTTAAAAATCATACACACACAACAGGACAAAAACACAAGACTTACACACAAAACAAAACAAAAACAAACACAAAAGAGGAATTGAAGGCTTGTCACTCATAAAGGTTATACGTTGGTCCCATTACTGCCTTTTACCTTATACAGAGGGCGAAAAAGATACAAAGATAAACACAAATGAATGAATAGGGCAGATAAAAAAAAGTAAAGTACATCCAAGAAGTAAAATAATCATATATTTTGTATGAACAAATACAGTTTTAATTTCGTTTTAAAGCCTTTGTCACTGTTTTCCTTAGTCAAAAAACTAGGTATTGAATTCCAAGCAACCATTCCTCTATAATGCAGTGTTCTTTGTCCAGCCCCTGTTCTGTACGCAGGTAACAAAAATCTTTTCTCAACTGAGTGTCTTGTCGAGTATATGTGTGTACTACAGGAAAACACAAAAAAATTAAATAAAGTAGCTGGACACTTTTTCGTAATTACATTTCTTACAAAACTGAGAAGAGTATATTGTAACCTGTCTTTAACTGATAACCAGTTCAATGCATTTAACATTTCAGAGACGCAAGGACTGGAACTTCATTCAAACGTGAAAGCAGACGGTTGATCAGCTGTGTTCTAAAGAATGTTTGATTCAAATTCAGCAGTGTGTGTTGTTGCGAACTATTTGTTTGTAAGCAAATGCCACGATGAACGGTAACAAATAGGCTAGGTTATGTAGGCTAAAGTCATATCGTGGGGAGTTTATTATTTCGTTTAGGCAAGTAGCCGTATAATAAGCGGGATAATGTATAGAACGCAGGTCATTACTGTGAAAATAAGTCCCTTCAGGGCGGAACAAGACCCCTCCGCTGCGCGTCGGGGTCCGGTTCGCCCTGTCGGGACTTATTATGACCGCCGCGCAGCGAAGCGGGGCGGTCATATAGGTTTAGTCAGATTTTTTTTTTTTTTTTTTTTTTTTCTTTTTCGCATGTCCAAATTTCTGTCAATGATTCCCGGGACACTGAAAGACCGGGGTAGACGAAACTTGGTGGCCATGTAACCCCATATGGATAGCATGGAACCATCGTTTTTCGTTTTGATCTGTAGCCCCCCCGCTGGACTGCACCCCCCGAAAGGAGGGTAGGGCAGACACAGTTTTCTGTGAATATCTCGAGAACCGTAAGGTTTAGGAGGACCATTTTTGTTTTGTATGTTGATCTCAAGGGGCCATGTCAACCCATCCCATTACCACTTATTTCATGTATAGCGCCACCTAGTTAAAAATTAAAAAGTAAACAATTAGGTGTTTTCATCACAATATCTCTGGCTGACATGGTCAAAACTGCACGAAATTGAAAGTGTAGGATCATTATGACACCCTCCGAATGCATGCCAAGTTTTGTGTACTTTCGTTCATGGGGGGCCTTACAATAAAACAATTTATGTGTACATTTAGTGACGTACACCAACAAGGATTCCCGGGACACTGAAAGACCGGGGTACACAAAACTTGGTGGGCATGTACCCCCACATGGATAGCATGGAACTGTCATTTTTCGTTTTGATCTGTAGCCCCCCCCGCTGGACTGGACCCCCCGAAAGGAGGGTAGGCCAGACACAGTTCTCTGTGAATATCTTGAGAACTGTAGGGCCTAGGATGACCATTTTTTCCGTATATTTGCCTCCAGGGGTCATGTTAGCCCAGTTCATGTGCACACATGTGCACAAACAGATACACACACACACACACATTCACAGTAATCATGACACATACATGGCAACGTTGACACAGTAGACATATGTACGCTTCCATGCACAGGCACATACGCAGGCACGCACACACACACACACACACACACACACACACACACACTCACACACACACACACACCCACACACATAACATAAACATAACACAAACAATCAAGAATTTCTCATAATTATGAACAGGCAAGATGGAGGTGGGGTTGTATAAAATGAATTTTACATGTGAAATCTATGAACTAATCATGTTTTGGTACTTGTTGTCTAGCAGATACCAGTGAGAATTGAGTGTGGATAATGCAATTTAGTGAGACAGTTAGAATAATATAGGCCTTTCAGCGTGATTTCTTTTTGTGGAAAAAATGTGCTGGACTGGGCGGCGGTCATATTTTGTACCGCTCTGCGGTACATCTAGTTTTCCCAGTAATGACCGGCGTTCTATACATTATCCCTTACATAATCACCGGCAAAGTATATAATCACCTCTGTCAATGGCAACCGGTTGATTAACGTCTTTCATATCCCTCCGCAAGACGTCCGTTCGCTTATTGCAATGGAATTTCATTGAAAGGGAAAGTAAGCTAGTAAGACGTTGCCACGTGATAGCAATAAAATGTATGGTTAAAATGGATAATAATTTAACTTCAAGACTACTTTTAGTTAGCCATGTAACCCATCTTGGTTTTAAACAAAGACACTATCCCCTCCCCCAATGGAATGCTAATGTGCTGGTTTAAGGCCTATCACTTACACAAGACAAAGGATGCTTCCTTGATATAATGTATCCATGTATCATGAAATGTAAATGTATTCATGTCTGGTATCATTTTTGATAGTCTCATTACATGGATTGTAATGATGTGATTGTGAGAATGTTTGGAACATTCTATAAGTGATATTTCTGATATATAAGATATCTCTCCTCATGCTATTCTGACAAGAATTCATAGGTGTGAAGTGGGTGTGAGTAGGTGTGTCTGATACCAACTGTAGAACCAATCAAGTGGGCTTGTTCTTGGCGCCACTTTGTTCTTTGTTTAAACCATTTAAAGTAACTAAACTGCAATGTTTGTGAGATCAGATTTTGGATTGTCAGACTAAGGATGTAGAGCGGAAGAGAGTAGTTGGCTCTAGGCCAACCTAGGCCTTTTAGGCCTGGGCTAGGCCTACATAGACCTTTTTTTGTACCCTCTTTGCCTGTAATAGAATAAACTTGATTCCTGAGTTTTTCCTGAAGTTCGCCAGTCTAAGATTAATTTTAAGTAATTATTCACCTACAATTACTTTCATGGAGGTTCCAACCGCAGAGATAATATACTTTTGTCGCTGATTCTAAGACGCCGCAGTTTTTTTTTTTTTTCTTTTTCTCATCGCTCTGGTGACAGCTCCCAAGTTAAGGACGCTTTTTATCTGCATTTCTTCTTTGGTGATGAACGAAGGTGGATCTGTAAATCCGGGCGGTTCCTACTAACCACAGTTTGGAATGGGCGGTAAGATATCGGAAAAGGCATTCTGAGTGAGTAGACATTTTGGCAAAACCGTAACTTAATAGTGGACACAAAATTGTGCTTCCCCGATTTTGGCAATATTTTGGCAAAACCGTAATTTAATAGTGGACATAAATTTGTGCTTCCCCGATTTTGGCAAAACGTCGCACAAGACGAATTAATCCATATTTTGTAAAGCGTCTATATATGTGTTGGATTGAAGTCCAATGGTGCCTCTTTATTGGATATAAGGAGTAAATAGATTAGCGAGTGTGCTAGGCAGCTCAGTATTAAACACGGTGGTTCGTGTGCAATCTATTTTTCGCGGGTTTTAGGGACATCATGTCCTAACAAGCTACGTAGCTTATGCCCCTCTTTGTTTACAGAACATTTTTATTCCTTCACTACCAAAACAGAATATTAGACAGAACTTGGTGCTGCCCTTTTTGTTTTTATCACCAAGAGCGTATGAGCGGCTAGAATCCAAGCTAACACTAGTCTTGTTTTGTTTTTGAGTAGATGTGGTGTTTTGTTTTAGGCTACATCTACACTCAGATGATGAATCCAGGATTTTTGTCGTAATCTTTTTCAAGTGTGCAAACAGCATAAGCTCAAACAGCATAACCTCAAGAGAGCATGGTTAGGCCTCTTTTAAGTACGCCTGAGCTAACTAGCTGCTGCTAGGGGCGTCTAGATGTCTTTGTGAGCTAATATGAGCTAACTGAAAAGGCTTGACTAAACTTCTTTTGTTCTTTTAAGCAGGAAATTCTTCCTGCAGCCCGTTTAAAGTTGTCCTCCAGCTCCATGGAGCTGTGTGTGTCTGTGTGTCCAGTATGAATGAATGCGTGTGGGCCGGCCCTGTGTGTGTGAAATTTGTTTATTTCATTATATGTGTTTGTTTCCATTTTTTGTTTCAAGTCCTTCTTTGTTTTCTTGGGTCAAAAGTTTTCACACCTTTTGCTATCTTATCTCACTGCCTTTGTTCTAGCAGCACTGTATTATATAACCAACCCCCCAGCTTCTCCCCCATGGACACAAAAGGAACTTCACTGGGGAGATATGAACCTAAGAGGAGTGATAATGGGAAACCATTGTTGATTTCAACCATTTTCTTTCTTTCATTTGAGGGACATCTTTTGGGGTTAACATGTTAAGACATATTTTTTATTTTTGCTTGTATGCCAATGGGAAATGTTTGCTACATGTTTACGCCTTGTTTGATGTGGGCAAATGTTCAATTGAATGGATTCATACCCACAACTTGAGTTTCTTTCTGTTTGAAATTACCTTTTATTTGTTTTTAGTTTGTATTTTTTTTTGTTATAGTTAAGAAACTATAAAAAGGGGGAGATAGATGGTATTGACTTGAAATACCATCTAAGTTTACTGGTTTTATTGCTCAAATGGTCATTTTTTTAAATGCCTACTGTTTTGTTTTACTGACCCTCACTTCTAATGCAAAATCTCTTTAAAAGACATGCAGGGGTACCCTACCCACGTGAGTCTGTGGATTATTTTTCTTTTAAACATCTAAACTTAACCAAAGTTTATTTATTTTCTTTATATTGGCCTTTTGCCAATAGATGCAAATGTGTAGTCTCTGTTTGGAGATAAATAGCCCTGCTATGTTAGAAGACCCATACTGTAGGTGTGACTGTCTCCAGTTGAGAAACTGAATACATTAGCATACTGTTGTTGACTTGTGAATCTGCATTCACGAGACACTGTTTGACTCTGTTTACACTCATGCTAATGTCTCTCAAAGTTGTTGTGAATCCACTCTCCAGAATCTCTTTCATGCCAGAAGGGACAAAGGGAGGTGTGACATGCCTTTGTCTTCGACTACCACTACGCAAACATCTCAAGAAGATCCTTTCAAGATGGCGAATGGCTCCACCAACCAGGCTCAGCTACCACGCCAGAGCAGCAGCCGTGGAGACCAGGCCATGCCACTGGACGAGCTTGATGGACCAGACAACTCTGCCCTGGGCTCAGGTACAGCCAGCAGCAGCGGTCGGGGCCAGGCCATGTCATGAGACGAAACTGGACGAGGCTCAGGAACCACAGGTCCAACGGAACCAGTGGCAGAAGCAACTGCCATGACTCTGGAAGCAACAAAACTGGACTGACTGAAAGCAACGAAAGGGGGTGCCGAAAGCAGCATCGCACTCCGCATCATCAAAGACACTCATGGCCCATTGTTCATGGACTGTTTGGACTGACACAAGGGTGCACGCCGAACGCGGCCTGCCATGCACACCCTTTGCACTCGCATACACTTACACTGAAACAATGCAGACACATTCAAGTTTCATAAGAGGACCCTTCTTCAACGGAAGAGTAACGCAAGAAGGGATGTATGCTGAACGCTGCTTTCCTTGCTCACGCACACACTTACATTGATTATGGACTGATTATGGACTTTATAAAAAAAAAAAAAAAAAAAAGAATTGTAAAATTGTTCAAGAAGGCTCATGTTATGGAATCTTATTTTAAACTTCAAGTCATTCAGACTTGAAAAGGGGGAATTGATAGCAATAAAATGTATGGTTAAAATGGATAATAATTTAACTTCAAGACTACTTTTAGTTAGCCATGTAACCCATCTTGGTTTTAAACAAAGACACTATCCCCTCCCCCAATGGAATGCTAATGTGCTGGTTTAAGGCCTATCACTTACACAAGACAAAGGATGCTTCCTTGATATAATGTATCCATGTATCATGAAATGTAAATGTATTCATGTCTGGTATCATTTTTGATAGTCTCATTACATGGATTGTAATGATGTGATTGTGAGAATGTTTGGAACATTCTATAAGTGATATTTCTGATATATAAGATATCTCTCCTCATGCTATTCTGACAAGAATTCATAGGTGTGAAGTGGGTGTGAGTAGGTGTGTCTGATACCAACTGTAGAACCAATCAAGTGGGCTTGTTCTTGGCGCCACTTTGTTCTTTGTTTAAACCATTTAAAGTAACTAAACTGCAATGTTTGTGAGATCAGATTTTGGATTGTCAGACTAAGGATGTAGAGCGGAAGAGAGTAGTTGGCTCTAGGCCAACCTAGGCCTTTTAGGCCTGGGCTAGGCCTACATAGACCTTTTTTTGTACCCTCTTTGCCTGTAATAGAATAAACTTGATTCCTGAGTTTTTCCTGAAGTTCGCCAGTCTAAGATTAATTTTAAGTAATTATTCACCTACAATTACTTTCATGGAGGTTCCAACCGCAGAGATAATATACTTTTGTCGCTGATTCTAAGACGCCGCAGTTTTTTTTTTTTTTCTTTTTCTCATCGCTCTGGTGACAGCTCCCAAGTTAAGGACGCTTTTTATCTGCATTTCTTCTTTGGTGATGAACGAAGGTGGATCTGTAAATCCGGGCGGTTCCTACTAACCACAGTTTGGAATGGGCGGTAAGATATCGGAAAAGGCATTCTGAGTGAGTAGACATTTTGGCAAAACCGTAACTTAATAGTGGACACAAAATTGTGCTTCCCCGATTTTGGCAATATTTTGGCAAAACCGTAATTTAATAGTGGACATAAATTTGTGCTTCCCCGATTTTGGCAAAACGTCGCACAAGACGAATTAATCCATATTTTGTAAAGCGTCTATATATGTGTTGGATTGAAGTCCAATGGTGCCTCTTTATTGGATATAAGGAGTAAATAGATTAGCGAGTGTGCTAGGCAGCTCAGTATTAAACACGGTGGTTCGTGTGCAATCTATTTTTCGCGGGTTTTAGGGACATCATGTCCTAACAAGCTACGTAGCTTATGCCCCTCTTTGTTTACAGAACATTTTTATTCCTTCACTACCAAAACAGAATATTAGACAGAACTTGGTGCTGCCCTTTTTGTTTTTATCACCAAGAGCGTATGAGCGGCTAGAATCCAAGCTAACACTAGTCTTGTTTTGTTTTTGAGTAGATGTGGTGTTTTGTTTTAGGCTACATCTACACTCAGATGATGAATCCAGGATTTTTGTCGTAATCTTTTTCAAGTGTGCAAACAGCATAAGCTCAAACAGCATAACCTCAAGAGAGCATGGTTAGGCCTCTTTTAAGTACGCCTGAGCTAACTAGCTGCTGCTAGGGGCGTCTAGATGTCTTTGTGAGCTAATATGAGCTAACTGAAAAGGCTTGACTAAACTTCTTTTGTTCTTTTAAGCAGGAAATTCTTCCTGCAGCCCGTTTAAAGTTGTCCTCCAGCTCCATGGAGCTGTGTGTGTCTGTGTGTCCAGTATGAATGAATGCGTGTGGGCCGGCCCTGTGTGTGTGAAATTTGTTTATTTCATTACATGTGTTTGTTTCCATTTTTTGTTTCAAGTCCTTCTTTGTTTTCTTGGGTCAAAAGTTTTCACACCTTTTGCTATCTTATCTCACTGCCTTTGTTCTAGCAGCACTGTATTATATAACCAACCCCCCAGCTTCTCCCCCATGGACACAAAAGGAACTTCACTGGGGAGATATGAACCTAAGAGGAGTGATAATGGGAAACCATTGTTGATTTCAACCATTTTCTTTCTTTCATTTGAGGGACATCTTTTGGGGTTAACATGTTAAGACATATTTTTTATTTTTGCTTGTATGCCAATGGGAAATGTTTGCTACATGTTTACGCCTTGTTTGATGTGGGCAAATGTTCAATTGAATGGATTCATACCCACAACTTGAGTTTCTTTCTGTTTGAAATTACCTTTTATTTGTTTTTAGTTTGTATTTTTTTTTGTTATAGTTAAGAAACTATAAAAAGGGGGAGATAGATGGTATTGACTTGAAATACCATCTAAGTTTACTGGTTTTATTGCTCAAATGGTCATTTTTTTAAATGCCTACTGTTTTGTTTTACTGACCCTCACTTCTAATGCAAAATCTCTTTAAAAGACATGCAGGGGTACCCTACCCACGTGAGTCTGTGGATTATTTTTCTTTTAAACATCTAAACTTAACCAAAGTTTATTTATTTTCTTTATATTGGCCTTTTGCCAATAGATGCAAATGTGTAGTCTCTGTTTGGAGATAAATAGCCCTGCTATGTTAGAAGACCCATACTGTAGGTGTGACTGTCTCCAGTTGAGAAACTGAATACATTAGCATACTGTTGTTGACTTGTGAATCTGCATTCACGAGACACTGTTTGACTCTGTTTACACTCATGCTAATGTCTCTCAAAGTTGTTGTGAATCCACTCTCCAGAATCTCTTTCATGCCAGAAGGGACAAAGGGAGGTGTGACATGCCTTTGTCTTCGACTACCACTACGCAAACATCTCAAGAAGATCCTTTCAAGATGGCGAATGGCTCCACCAACCAGGCTCAGCTACCACGCCAGAGCAGCAGCCGTGGAGACCAGGCCATGCCACTGGACGAGCTTGATGGACCAGACAACTCTGCCCTGGGCTCAGGTACAGCCAGCAGCAGCGGTCGGGGCCAGGCCATGTCATGAGACGAAACTGGACGAGGCTCAGGAACCACAGGTCCAACGGAACCAGTGGCAGAAGCAACTGCCATGACTCTGGAAGCAACAAAACTGGACTGACTGAAAGCAACGAAAGGGGGTGCCGAAAGCAGCATCGCACTCCGCATCATCAAAGACACTCATGGCCCATTGTTCATGGACTGTTTGGACTGACACAAGGGTGCACGCCGAACGCGGCCTGCCATGCACACCCTTTGCACTCGCATACACTTACACTGAAACAATGCAGACACATTCAAGTTTCATAAGAGGACCCTTCTTCAACGGAAGAGTAACGCAAGAAGGGATGTATGCTGAACGCTGCTTTCCTTGCTCACGCACACACTTACATTGATTATGGACTGATTATGGACTTTATAAAAAAAAAAAAAAAAAAAAGAATTGTAAAATTGTTCAAGAAGGCTCATGTTATGGAATCTTATTTTAAACTTCAAGTCATTCAGACTTGAAAAGGGGGAATTGATAGCAATAAAATGTATGGTTAAAATGGATAATAATTTAACTTCAAGACTACTTTTAGTTAGCCATGTAACCCATCTTGGTTTTAAACAAAGACACTATCCCCTCCCCCAATGGAATGCTAATGTGCTGGTTTAAGGCCTATCACTTACACAAGACAAAGGATGCTTCCTTGATATAATGTATCCATGTATCATGAAATGTAAATGTATTCATGTCTGGTATCATTTTTGATAGTCTCATTACATGGATTGTAATGATGTGATTGTGAGAATGTTTGGAACATTCTATAAGTGATATTTCTGATATATAAGATATCTCTCCTCATGCTATTCTGACAAGAATTCATAGGTGTGAAGTGGGTGTGAGTAGGTGTGTCTGATACCAACTGTAGAACCAATCAAGTGGGCTTGTTCTTGGCGCCACTTTGTTCTTTGTTTAAACCATTTAAAGTAACTAAACTGCAATGTTTGTGAGATCAGATTTTGGATGGTCAGACTAAGGATGTAGAGCGGAAGAGAGTAGTTGGCTCTAGGCCAACCTAGGCCTTTTAGGCCTGGGCTAGGCCTACATAGACCTTTTTTTGTACCCTCTTTGCCTGTAATAGAATAAACTTGATTCCTGAGTTTTTCCTGAAGTTCGCCAGTCTAAGATTAATTTTAAGTAATTATTCACCTACAATTACTTTCACACGCAACACCTGAAACTGTCAAGTTCTATCTGTGTGGCGAACTATGTATTTTGTCAGCGGAAGACACGAAACGCGGTAGCAAAATAATTTTTAAAGACCCATTGTGTTAGGTATCTTTTCTCGTTTTGGCAAGTAGCCGTGTAATAAGCGGGATAATGTATTGTCCGCCGGTAATTATCAGAAAATAAGTCCCTTCAGGTCGAAGCAAAACCCCTCCGCTGTGCATCGGGGTTCTGTTCTCCCAGCTTTGAGTGGTTGCTACCAAGTTTGCCTGTGAGGCAAAAGCAACAAAGTGAAAGAAAGGTCTTTTGGTAGCTTTTTAACATGTGTCGGTAGGAACGTTTTAGCAATTGCAGTGTTGCTCCAGCTGTCCCGTATGGTGGACACATTCGAAGACAGCAGCAGATTCCAGAGCATGGCGGATTTCTGGGTAGCCTTGAGTCTTTGCCTTAAGCGGCATTCAGGCAGGAAGAGACTAGAAGCGATGCAGCGACGAGATATTGTGGAATGCTATTGGAATCCAGCGCTTTGTAGTTAAACTAACGGATTAGGCGATAAGTGAATCACTGGCTGTCTGTGCGAGACTTTAGCATGGGTATTGCCATATCGTAAAGAGAGAGAGAGAGAGAGAGAGAGAGAGAGAATGTGGTTATTTTGAGAGTGCAGTGTTTCAGTCGACCCGAAGATACAAATCCTCCTATCTTCTTCACTGTGTGTATGCAATCAGTGCTACTTTACTATCTTAGGAGGACCATAAGGCAGATGCTTAAACCATTCTGCAAACCTGTACATTTGAGTTCAGGCCAACCTCTGGGTCAACATTCCATTTGGAAACCAAGCATTGTCTCCTCTTTCTCTCTGCCACACACATCTAAAAGGCACTCCAGTTCAATTGCTCACTGTAAAAGCAGAGGCCATTATTCTAAAGACTATTAATTGGCCACTCCACGAGTCCTGTTGGAAAAACCCCTCCTTTTCACTCAGAAGTTATTCACCCTTTTTTTAGTCCATCCTAAATCTGTTCAATGCATAAGGATGTTGCATAACACCCAAACAGGCACACAGTATGGACATGGACATTTTGAGTTCCATTTTACTCTTTTATGCATGATGAGTTCCATTTTACTCTATGTGTATGCATGTTGAATAAATTTTACTCTATTTTTATGCATTTTGAGTTCCATTTACTCTTTTATGCATTTTGACTTCAATTTTACTATTTTTATGCATGGTCTTATGCAAGTTCAGTGGACAACCATCTGTATTCAGTAATGATAGTACAGTACTAGTATTCTATGTTGTGAAACTGTTGTGCATGACTACTGAAGAAATTTCACCTTCTATTGGCTATCTTAAAATAAAGCCTAATGTAATGCTGAATTATCTCAGAACATAATATATAGCCGCAACATATCTTTATTGTGTTTTCATGTTTTGGATATATTGTAGTATGTCAGCTGTCATGCATAGAAAAAAAAATACAAAAATAGAATGGAACATGATAACAAACCCTTAACAATGACACACACACACACACACACACACACACACACACACACACACACGCACACACATTCACAAAAACCAACCCATCTGCTTTGATATTTAGAATTCTTGTACACAAACAACTTTACACACATACACACACACACACAGATGCAATTAACCTGTAGCCACCTATGGGTCTATGTGAAGTTGACCCTCATGCAAACAGGTGTGTAATGTAAAATAAATGCCGGCACACACCGGCAAAGTAATCATATTCATCATGATCTCACGGCAAACACTGAGGAGTGCAATTCTAATGTATGCAAACATTAGACTGGAATTCATTATTGGCACGTTGACTTTGTTTGCTGTCATATCTCAAGGGCTCTCAGAGTGACTGGAAACAAGCAAGGGACACTGCACACAGCATCTCCACATGGGTATAAATACCATCACAGACAGAGAGAATATCTAATTATCTCTCTCTATCTCTCTCTGTCTCTCTCTGTCTCGCTCTCTATATCTACCTTTACCTCTCATCTATTTCTCTATCTCTCATATGCACATACAGAGAGAGAGAGAGAGAGAGAGAGAGACAGATAGAGAGAGAGAGAGCATTGTATGCATATATCTCTAAGTGCATTGCTAGCCCATTGAGTTATGGGTTAAGCATGCAGTACTGAGGTCCCCCTTCATTGGTAATGCCACTGTGACTGTGTTAGCTGCCTATGAAGAAAACAATGTCGGTCCTTGTTACTGCCGATAAAAATAAGCCTGCGTGCTGCGTGCCGTGCTCATGGGATGAAAATCCACTAACTCATTAGCATAAGTGAGATTTGATGCAAAATAGTTGCCTCCTTCTAACTTCACAACACTGTAATCACTGGTGTAGAACATCTGAACATTAGAAGATTTCAACACATGTCCAAAATTATGTTTGTACAGTAGATTTAATATAGTCCCCACAAAGCATCAGTTTTCCCAGGCCATATTCATCCACAGCGACCTTCAGTGAAGCACACAGGACACTCAATAACACATGATAATGAAAACAGGTGCACAACAAGCATGCTAAACACCCCAAGCGTTATGTTTGTATCTGATTGGGTGTCGGCCACTGAACTGAATCAAACTATCAGGAGATGGGAGCGGGAGGCTGAACCGAATGTAAGACAAAGAGCTGCCCTCCATACCACCTCAAACATGGGGAAAATCCCCTAATGGTGGCGTAATTGGAAATCCCACGTGCTTTACAGCAGTTGAAATCCTCTCATACACTCCAACACACAACGCCCGCCTCGTTCCCCCGCTGCCTTTCAAAAGTGGGCATTAATCCCTTAAAAGAATCAAGAGATGTCAGACTCCAAGGCTGTAAGCTGGAGGGGACTCTGTTACACCCCCCACCCCTCCATCCTCCACCTCTCTCACACACACACACACACGCAAAGACACACACACACACAGACGCACCCACTCACACACACGCACACACACACACAGACACACATACACACCCACACACACACACACACACACTCACACACAGACACACACACACACACACACACACACACACACACACACACAAGCACACCCCCATTGTATGCCGGCTAATTGCTGTTTGACAGTCAACAGACCACATAGGCTTAAGGGATTTACACGAGCTGTTTATTTTCTTAAATGGGAAAGTAAAACACTTACACACACACAAATACATACGCACATACATTAGTGTGCCGGCAACACAAACACACACACAAACAGACAAAAAAGTGTTTTCTCCCTGCCACTGTAATGGGGGCCAAACATTAGGTTCAAAATGCTAACAGGCTGTGCCCTCCGTTGCACCCCTACTACGATTGCTTCAAATCACACCGTTTATAAAGCAGTGCTCTCGCGGGGCCTTCAACACAATACAAGATCACACCAAACTGCTGTCAGCTTTCACAGAATGCTAAGCAAAAAAGCAGCCAATAATAGCAGAACCCTTTAAAAAATATCTGCTTTTCAGCAGGATGGTGCAGCAGTTAATCGGATAGTTTCCGGAAACTTCGAGGCTTGTATGAGCCCTATTTTTAAGTCAAAAACACCATTGAAATGGTGCATTTTATTTGTGCTGAGTGCACTGGCCAGGGCCCTTTGCTGTTCCTAGTGTTCACTGTCGCTTTGACTGATGAGCAGTAAGTGTGTCTCAGCTTTCTCGCTTGCACAAAACCGAACCTTCAAGGACCACTTTAAGCTTTTAGAGTGGCTAAAGATGTGCTTCATACAATCTACACGATCAGCACTCCCAAATACAGCTGGACCCCACATACACACACATACACACACACACTCTCTTTCTCTCTCTCTCTTTCTCACACACACACACACACACATACACAACACACATTTCATGGCAGAGATTGTTATGAAATGGACAACAAACAGGATGGTCACCATGACATCCACCATTTCTTAAGATTTTTGAATTTAGGGGACAATCGCCAGGCCACTTTTTGTCTCTTGCACAGAAAGAGCTTGCACTGATGAAATGGTCTTGGCAGCCTTTAGAATAGAGTCTATTTATATTTGGCTCAAAATGAAAGTTCTATGATGTCAGGCAACAGTCAAATGTAAACCCTAAAAGAACGAAATGTGCTACTAGTGTAGTTTCTACAGTTCCTTACAGGAGAGTCAAGTTTCAGTTTTAATATATCTCTCTATTGAGCACCCACACCCACATAAATTGTCTTGATAAATACTGGAGAAAAGGAAAGACATTTAATAATACTGCTAATACTACTACTACTACTACTACTACTACTACTACTAATAATAATAATAATATATAGTATTATTGCTGTTTATTGTTATGACTTCCCAGCATTCTCTTCTGGACATGGTAAGGGTAGTACACTCTCTGAGCTCAGGTGCTTTAATACTTTGTGTGTCCTGGGCAGTAAAACGGTCCAAGTGCTCACTGAGAGAAAGGTCCTAGTGAAATCGCTCCTTCCTCCCCACCACCCGTATGGCCATTAGATAGATAGATAGATAGACACTTTATTGGAAATTGATCCCCAAGGGGAAATTACAAATCTGGGTGGCCCTCCCTTCTCCTTGGGGAAGATGGGGGCTATTTCGAGATGCTTACTGTAACAACAGTAAACATTTCAATTTGTTTCCTGTTAATGCAATTTCAGGGGAACTTCCTATTGTTGCCATGAAATCCTAATTGATTGTTAGTCCACTTATATGTCTGTCTCCCCACCCATCTTTATGTAATGAACTTGCACTTAATGGCCTTGCACCAGATGTTTTCTCTGTGAAATGTGGCCGATGCCTCTATTTTGCCGCTCGGAAAAAGGCTGTCCGAACAACACTTTGATGCCCTAATTATTGAGCAGAACCCCCTGTGGACACTGCAAAGGCACTAAAAGACATTTTAGATGGACATGTCCTACAGCGGCATTCTGGTCATTACATACGGCTCATGAAAAGAGGAAACACACACACACACACACACACACACACACACTCGCACAGTATAACAATATTCTTGGTGGGGTGACAACAACAATAACAACAAGCAGATAAATAAAAACAACGGCCAGTGCTGATTTCTCAGATTCCTTGCCTGCAGTGGACTGCCCAGCAACACACCCGGCATCCAGAAACGCTGTGGCATATTACAGACCAAGCGTTGCATACTGATAGAGGGTTGCTCTCTCTCTCTCTCTCTCTCTCTTGCTCTCTCGCTCTCTCTCTCTCTCTCTTTCTCTCTCGCTCTCTCCCCTTCCAAGTCCCCAGATCCAGATCCAGCGCTTGGTGGCATTCACAGAAGTTGAACAAAGAGACCTTTTGTTCGAAAATGGGAATAATCGCGGGACAATTGCTCGTTAGCTCATCTGTGCGAGAAAGAAAAAAAAAAGGGTCTAAAAAGAGTGGAGACAGTGTAGCTGTGAGATAAAGAGTGCGGTAACAAAGTTATATCACGCCAGTGTCTTTTCTTGCACTGAGTGTATTTTTTGGTGGGTGTTAGAGCGGCCTTGACCGTAATGAGTGAAGAGTGGCTAAGGAGGAACACACAGGAAGGTTCTGGAGCGCTTTGCCTTTCATTTGCCTTTTTAAAAACCATGTAGCACAAAATTAGCCTTTGACGCTCTGAACAGCTCGAGGAGTTTCCAATCCCTTGCCTACTCAAACACAAACACACACAAACACACCCACACGCACGCACACACACACGCACACACACACACACACACACAGACACACACACAGGGAGCGGCAGCTAGGCAGCCAAATCATTGGCAATTCCTGTCAGGTTTGTAGTGAGCGCTGCTCAGTGCTGTGCCGAAGAGATAGGGAAGCACAGATCAAGCTCAGAATGGATACAGAATAATTATTGTGTGTTTCGTCCATTTCTTTGGTCCCCTGAATTTTGCTCTTTTTCTTTCTTTCTCTCTCTCTCTCTGTCTATCTCTCTCTCTCTCACTCTTTAACTCACTCACACACACACACACACACACACACATGTCCAATCTCACACACACAAACACTTTTACTGAAGCGTAGTCTTTAACTCTATGCACAGTGCAAACACACACGGAGGGGCTTTTTTATTTTTCCTCTGCCTAAGTCAGTCACCATTGCGTCTTCATCCATCATAGCGACTGTGGCATGTCCCTCGCTCAAGTGGACTGATTGTGGACTGTGACACGCTGTGTGAACTGGTGTGCGGTGTATGAGGCTGCACAACCTCAGCTGATTGAAAATGACCTTTTTGGACTCCACCTGTTTGACTGAAAGGACACTGTAATATCCAAACACACACCTCCCCCATAGTCACACTCAAAAGGTCGGAAGGGACACAATCCCTGACTTACCACAGGAAATTGCCCAATACAAACACACACACACACACACACACACACACACACACACACAAACACTTACACACATACTTGCAAGCAACTGTTTGCGTTGTGTAGAGGCTTTCATGGCTTTGAGCGGGTTTGGACAGCTGTAATAACCAGTCTACAGATAAGGCTTATGGCTAAGGACAACAAACAACAAACACTGATCCTCATTTATTGTCTGGCTTCATATTCACTGCACAGGCATCAGGCATTTCCGGCCACTGTTTCTGTAAAAGGGAATGATGCAACATAAACAAATACCTCAAGCCTATTATGAAGGTATGACTACTGTAGGTCAAATTCTCCATGTAGTTCTCTATTAAATATGATGCTAGTTGGTACCATCCACACACAGCAGGAGACCCTGAGAAGAAGAAATGTGTTGAATATGACCAAGTGATTACACTCAGGGATTGCACCTTTGGCTCTCGTATCAGATATAAACATCTGCATCTATATCTGGGAATGAGCTAGATCACAATGTGTAGGCTTCAGATTTATTTCAAGAATCGTCATGCACCTTACTTCAAACAGCATCTATGACCTGATCCCCTTGATTATTTAATTTCACAGAGAAAATGCTACATCTACTGCCTCAGAAAAACTCCTGTCGGTAACTTGCACTGGATCATTTAAAAAAAAGAAAAAGAAAACACTCTGGTGAATGGGGCTTATGTTTTTTTAATAAATTCAGTTACAAAGTGTAGACTTCTGTAGCATTTAGAAGCTACAGAATGCCTTTAAAATGATGATGATGATGATGATGATGATGATGATGTTTTGTGATTAGGTTGTGACATGTTTTGATTTGATTGATTTGGTAATTGATTTCCACTGGTAGTAGTGTGTTCCAAGAGCTGTTATCTTCAGTTCCAGTAGGCTACACCTTGAGGCGTCTTATCTCCTGTTGGGGAAAAAAAGCAATACAGTCCTCTAAGGCCTGGGTCCTATGGCAGTGGATGTAGCCTGGCAACCTCAGCTAATTTCATCATAAAAGAAGGAATATGTGTTTTTCTATCAGTTTTTGATCCATTAATAGGCTATTGAATAATATGTGAAATTTCTTGAGGTGAACATTCACAGAATTTTTTTTTTTTCTCTGAACAGTTAAATTTAAATGTTTTGTGTTAACAGAGAACGATCTCCGCAAACTGTTTGCAACTCAAGTGTTCACAAATGTTCACTGAGAACTGGCAAACGAAAAACGGTCACGGACATTTGCCTATGTTTGTGAATTTCAATGCACTTTTGATGACCATATGCCACCAACTAACTTCCAAGGTTATTCCTCATCTGTTCCTCAAGCCTAGTTTTAGTCAATTATTTATCATTGAACACAACACAACTGATGAATGTTTGGTTAATAAGACAGAACAAATGTAGTCAGCATGAAAAAAAAAACATGGAAGAAAAGTTTGATGCTGTGAGTGCATTACTGGCAAAAGCCATCAGACTGGTGTCCAAACCACATCCATCATGCCCGTTGTTGACCTGACTGTTTTGATCTCAAGCCATCTGTAAAATCATTGCAAGTGTTGCTTGCTTTCCTCTATTCAAAAAGGTGTTGAAAACATGGAATATTTAATACACAGGTGTGAAATTATGTTGAGTCCAATGCCACTCATCTGCAGAGGCACATGCACATAGACATACCACTACACACACAAGAGAGAGAGAGAGAGAGAGAGAAAGAGAGAAAGAGAGAGTGTGCTAGACATCAGGAGGTGACTCGAGTGTTTGTTCATTGTCATGGGCCAGTTCCACTGGAGTAGCGGGCTAAAGGGTTTGTTTACTGGGCCTCCACAATGTCCCTCCAGCCTAGCGGGAGGTTAATAGGATTGTGTTCACATGGACGCCGCACACCGCGCGGACCGTGAAGGGACTGCCCTCTCCTCCGGCTCGGCACACAAAAGAGCGACAGATTGCCTCTTGAGCGCCTGCCGCTCACGCTCCTGATCCGACCACTCACCACTTCAGGTAACCACCACGCAGCGAGGAACAAGGGCTAATGTCCACCTCCTCTGCATGGGCAAAATCGGCCTCTGACGCCAACCTGGCTTCAAGTATACAGTCGGAAGGAAAAGAGCAAAGGGAGCTCTAGGTGTTAGTTAACATCTTGAGCAGATGCCATCCTCAAGACCCATAAGGCTGTTATGCCTTGCAGGTGATAAGCTATCACTCAGTTGAGAACCTGCTGAGACATAGGTGAGAAGAACCCTGAGGAGTGTATGCTCACTTTGCAGTGCAGTAGAGCTTCTAGTCTCACCACACAACAGTTGTACAGTTGTAGCACTGCTCTACACATCTGTTCCGGGATGAACACACACACACACACACATGTTGAGAATAATTTGTGTATATCGCAAGTGGGACAATTGCTTAATCTAGTAAGATTACTTATATTTTCTTATTCACTATTTGTTTTGGCCCGTGGATCTATTCATCTCTCGTGATTCACCGAGTTCATTTTCTGCTGCTGGTAATTTATGCTCTCACTCTCCCACGCAAAATGCATTTCATCATACACATAATTGAAAAATGTTCCTCCGAGAGGTTTGCCACAGTAGGAGGGATGGAGGGAGAGAGAGAGAGAGAGACAGAAAGAGAGACTCAAAATTAATTTGTTGAGGTGTCAATATGCCAAGTTTACTGGTCTAGCACATTCACGGTCAACGGTTTGTTTGGGTCGTTTTCTCCACCATTTGTCGGTTCGCTCCACGACGGCACCAACGGCGAAACGGAGCCTTCAATCAGCGGGCGGCATAATGGCGGACACAGGGAGGTGGTCTGGGCGTGATAGGGATGGGAATAAATAGAGCCTCCAGCCGCGCCAAGGCGCTAGGCTGGGGAATTATCTTTATGAGGTGGACCATCAATGTCTCTGATGGCGTCTCACTGGGCCTCTAAGTGCATGCCTGACTGCCTGTCCACTGAGCTCACGAGCCATTCCAGACACACACACACACACACACACACACAAACACACATACACATACACACAAACACAGACACACAATGAATCTTCGGAGAGAGTGTGAGAGAGAAAGACAGCCTTCCCCCTCCCCCGTTTCCACCCTCTCCTATAACTGGTGCTACACGTGGGTGTGAGTTCCTCCCTGTGCTGTATTTATTGCGGCCCACTGTCGTTGTGGCACTTTAATTGGGAATGGGATTGGACAGTGGAGGGGCCGGGAGCCAAACGTCTGTGATTGCTGTCATGCCAGGAAAGTCGCCGTTCGGAGAGCCATCAAAGTGCCCTCGGGAACCAAGCCAGGTCGCTGCAGTGGGTGAACACCCCCCCCACCCCCCCCCTCCCACCCCAATCCTCTCCAGAACGTTGGTACCACCATGAAAGGAAGCCCATTCTGCCTGCCTGTCTGCTGCTGATTTATTGTTTAATTCCCGTCGTTTCTTCTCGATGTTTGTTTTGTGCCTCTAACAAGTGAGAAAGATGCTATCTCAACGTAGTCATCCACACACACTCCTCCATCCCTCTCTCCCCCACTTTCTCATTCTCTCTCTTTCTCTTCTCGCCTATCTCGTTGCTCTCCCACTCCAGCGCGAGCGAGCGAGGCAACCAGCACATGACACTTGTTTACTTGCGAGGATGAAGCGGGCGATGAAAGTGAGCTTCCGCGCCGAAAATTGGCTGTCAACAGTCGCCTCGCGTTCTCCGACACTCTCTCTTCCCCTCCCTCTCGAGGGAGGGATCAATGCGCCTGCTCCAAATTACCACCGTCGCGTTAGCGTTAGCCGCCGCCGCCTACCACTGCACTCACACACACACATACAAACATGTGCGCAGGGAGGAAGCTTGACAAGGGGAGAGGGATTGCGCACGGCAACTGTGATCCGGCGGCTCGGCGTGCGGCAGCGCAGCTCGGCTGCTCAGAGGAACACTTCCTCTGGTGCGATGCTTATCTGCCCCGCCGCTGGCAGACAGGAAGGCTGGCACACCTTTCAGAGCGCTGGGAGAGGAGGTGCAAGATGGAGGGAGAGAGAGAATGATGGAGTGTGAGAGAGAGAGGGGGGGGGGGAGGGTGATACAAAAAAGAGACTGGAAGAGAGAGAAAGTGAAACGAAAAAAGATAGAGAGAAAGACGGAGGGAGAGAGAGAGAGAGAGAGAGAGAGAGAGAGAGAGAGAGCAAAACTTAGAGAGGGGGTGTGATGAAAGTAAAAAAGTGAGAAAAAGAGGAAGGGAGTGGGAGAGAGGAGAGAGCAAAACTGAAGAGAGCGAGAAAGAGAGATAGAAATGGAGAGAGAGAGAGAGAGAGAGTTTGAAGTCTGGCTCTGAGATTTACTTCTTTTTGCATCAACTAAGTCCAACAACTATCTTGTTTGCATAATCTGGGCCTCTCTGCAGCCCAGCCCAGCCCTGCGCTCGCTCGCTCGCTCGCTCTCACAGCCTCCAGAGGGTCCACGCTCTCTCTGCAGCCAAACGCCATCCCATACGTTCACTAACTCCAAATACAAGCCTGGCTAGCGCTCTGCTCTCGCTTAGCTTTGCTGTTGCCGGCCGATGCCATGACTGCTGTAGGTAGCGTTCCCAACTGCTTCCTAAATGCTGAGAGGTGCACACTTACTTAGGTGCTCTATTAGGTGCAACAGTGATGTTCTCCACCCAAGCAACTTCCATTGAACACCTATTAGACCATGAGTCACATTCAATATAGCCACTCGCCACACACACATACACACACATACACACACACATACACACACACACACACACACACACACAAACACACACACACACACACTCACACTCACATACTCACAGTCCCTACCTTGCCCACATACTGGTCAAGGCTTCCGGTGTACTCCTCCATCACGACAAACGTATTCCACATCCACCCGCGTTTGGTGCGGTGCAGAATCTTGCCGTCCGTCTGTGGCGTCGTGGCGACGGGGACGTCTGTCTGTGGCGTTGAGGTCTCGTTGAAATAACTGACATCTGCCACATCGGTGACATTCTGCCCGCCCTCTCCCATGGGCAGAGGCACGGCGTGGTCCAAGAGGAGGAGCACCACTAGGGGGAGGAGGTGGTGACACAGGGTCATGGTATCCGATCAGGTCGAGGACGACTTTCACAATGAGCCAGAGTCAGTTAGGAAGGGGAGGAGAGCGCTGAGGGTGCCTTTCTGGAATCCAGTGCCTCAAAACTGGGCATTTTAACCCCCTCAAGGCAATCTTCAAATATGTCCAGCTCAGTATCTGTGAGAGAAAAAAAAAAAAAGCAAACTTAACATTAGCCAAAAGCACCCAGCTGTGAGAATTTTAGATTAATCCCTCATAATCCACTGCAGAGGGAATCCAAACACTGTGTAAGGCAATATGTTTTAATCATTCCAAGGTTGTGGGAAGGGAAGAGAAGTTTCCATGCTGCCCAGTGCAGTGCACACAGGGAGTGTAGCATAAACGGAGAAAACAATTCTCGGTTGACACTGTCAGCAGCTATTGATCCTCAATATGCATGGAAGGAGGACAGCATCCAGAGTGGAGATGCTGATGCGCGTTAGAGCACCGACAAAGCAATCCCACTTTTAGTTCTCTCTCTCGCTCCAAAAAACTGCAGTCAAGTCACATCCACTCTCCCCTTTTTGCAAAATCACACAACACTCATAAACATAAACTTCTGTTTCAGAGCCAAGAAGTCTGTATTCTGTGGGCGCACTCAAACAGTATGTGGGCATCCACCACTGACAGTGCTCACTGTAGAAGGCTCTAATTAGCGACTGCGGCCCACAATAGCAGCAGCAGCAACAGCGTCGGCGGCGTCGGTGAGCGTAGCGGACGTGAAAGAGCTGTGCTTTTGCCATGCCTCACCACGGCCCGCACTGCACGCCACTCCCCCTGGAACGCGCCCCTGATAGGTAATTTGGAGGATGCATGCATAATTTATTGACTTTTGGAAGTTAGTCCTAATAAATCTCAGTTGCCAGTCGTTGCAGAGAGCAAAGTGGCGTGCATGTCTGTGTGTGTGTGTGTGTGTGTGTGTGTGTGTGTTTTCCGGGCGCCGAGGAGGCTGGAAAGGCCAGCTACTCTTGACATGCATTCATTACTCCCCAAACACACACACACACACACACATTCAATACGCCCCTCATAGAGGTTGATGTGGGGGTGGGGGGTGCTGAACCACATTCATAATATTGGCACGTTTTTTTTTGTTCCACCATTCAAATAAAAAAAAAGAAAGAAAGACAGGATGGAGAGAAAAGAGAATAGGAGAGAGGAACAATGTCATCTGATGCATTTGAATGAACAAAGACACTTGAGGCTTTTTTTTTGTCCTCCGCACAAATTAGTATTATGGTTCCATTGATGAGACAGAAACACCAGATGCCAATGAACATTATCCAATGAATACAAATCTAATGATTCAGCTAATGAGATGTAAAGGGGAAGAGAAAGAGAGAGAGAGAAAAACCACAGGGATTATGCAGGGCAGCACGATTTAAAAGAGTGGAATCAAGCACTGTAGTCACGTTAGCACACCAAATAAAAACTCTCTCACTCTCCCTCTCGCAGTACCAATGAGAGAGAGGCCCCCAGTGGGCAAATACTCTGATAAAAGTCCTAGGATCCAGCTAGCATGAATAAGCTAAAGAATTTCATACTGCATCTCTCTGTCCCTCAATAGCTTTGAGAAACTCGTTGAGAGGACAGCTACTGGAGAATGGCACCAGCTGAAGTCTGGACACAATGGCATTTAAAAGACTGAAGAATGAGCACTGACAAGAGACTGGCCTAAGTGGCGTGAAATTTAGAGGGACGGTCAGACGCTTGGCCGCGTGATTGTTCGGCTGAGGCCGGCCCATCTGCGTGGTCTGTTGTGTACATCATAATGAGCTGGACTAATGGCCCGAGTCTTTCCCCCGTGCACGCGCCGGCCCCCGTCGCCTAGCCCTCAGCCCGGGGCTTTAACCATATGGGTCCGTTTAGCTTCGAAAAAAAAATGCTCCTGTTCGCCACCGGATCAAAAGACAGACCCCTGCCTGATGACCTTGAGTGGGCGGCCCCAGCTGGCCTGAGTCGCGTCTCCGTGGCGTACGGCGCACGTACGAACGCTTGTCTGGAAAGGTCCGACTCTGTCTTGCCTGTCAGGCGATTCCTCTGATCTCCGCCAGCTCAGATCGTCGTAACCGCGGTAACCGACCGACTCGTTATTCCCGACGTTGGGCAGCTTCATTTCAAAGCATCTCAATTCTTTTCTACACTATTACCATAATTGAGCCGGGATCAAAAGATCTCTCCCCGCTCGACACTGTTCCCCTCCCACCCCACCCAAACACAGCAGTGCCCATCCCCCTCCCCCCACTGCCCCACGGGCAAGTCTTGGCGCTGTTTACTCTGACCGAGTGTGTATTATTTTGTTTTGTTTATGACACATTTCACAGTAACAGGTTCCTCGTTGTGCCATCATTGTGTGTGAAACTCGACTGCAGATCTCAGGGCTCTCAGAGTGGTGCTTGCATCCTACATGCATACACCCACACACACATACAAACACTCATTCTCTCTCTCACACACACATACACACACATGCGCACACACACACACACACACACACACACACACACACACACACACACGCGCATACACACACACTCACAGAAACGGACACGCTGGAGGATAAGTGGGAAGTGAAGGCAGGCCTCCTCCCTGTCCAGATAGGAGATATATTTTCCTCCCTGCAGAGATGGGGAAACTTGCAGGGTGCCAATAAGCCTTAAGCTGATAAAGTGTTTTTTTTCTCTCTTCTTATCGCCTCTCCATGAGCCTGTAGCTTGCTATGGGTGTGACAGTAGCATTCCGGAAAAGACCGCGGGAATGTGTGCGGCAATTAATCTGGTCTGATTCTTGTGATTGCATTTCCTAATTATCATTCAAGGCTGTCCTTGAGATTTTAATAGCATTCTGGATATTAATCTTTGATGCAGCATGGCTATTGAGTGCTGGACCAGAGAGGCTTCTTTAAAAATCTGCCAAACACACAGTAAAAAAGAGAAATGGTGCTAAGAAACGAAGCCGGGGAAAATCCTCACCAGATGTTCACGACTTCTACTTAATTATCTCAACTTGATTGGCGCATTAAATGCCCTAAGTGCATTAAAAAGTTGTTTATTGAGAGGAGAGCTTGTTGTGGATGGGAAGTGTGTGTTTGTGTGTGTGTGTGTGTGTGTGTGTGTGTGTGTGTGTGTGTGTGAGTGTGTGTGTGTGTGAGTGTGTGTGTGTGTGTGTGTGTGTGTGTGTGTGTGTGTGTGTGTGTGTGTGTGTGTGTGTGTGTGTGCGCGTGTGTGTGTCTCCATCTAAGCTAAACTGCAAATTAGAGGCAGAAGAGTGAGAGCAGAAAGTGCTTCTGGAGAGAGCCAAGAGTATGTGTCGGAGACTACGGGTCCATTTGAGTGTGTTTGCTGTTTTGTAGGCTTTGTAGATAGGTGACGATGAGCACTTTGCACAGACACACAGAGGTGTGTGTGAATGTTTGCATGTGTGAGAGCAGGGGAGAAAAACAGTGAGAGGTGTGTGACAGGAAGCATTCGGGATGAAAATTCGCACATAGTCCTTCCGAAATTTTCAGAATAAGCTGCGGGTCACATTGAAAATATATTCAAATTGTCACAGACCATTGTTTACTGAAATCATGCTCAAAAGGACTATGCGTGTATTAGGAATCCAGGAGTGCCTACATAAAAAGCCATTTTTGGTCAACACTTCACACTGCATCACCCCAACATACCCCAGACTCATACGTTTCTCTCATTGTTTTCAGAGGAAGAAACACTGTGTGTTGCATTCTATATTCCTGTCTGTGGGGAATATAATAATACAGAGATGTATATGGCTGCCTAGAAGTGTGTCTCTCTGTGTGTGTGTGTGTGTGTATGTGTGTGTGTGTGTGTGTGTGTGTGTGTGTGTGTGTGTGTGTGCGTGTGTGTGTGAGTGTGTGTTGGGGGGTGGGGGGGGTGGATGAGTATGTGAACAAGTCCTCTAGAGAAATATAGGCCCGTCTGGAACACTCCTCTAAAGGGAATTCAAATCCCAAAGCTAAGCCCCAGACTGCTTCACAACCGCACACATGGACACACACAAACACATGTGGCCACACACACACACACACACACACTTTTCATCACGCACAGATACAAAATGACATCCATAAACAGAGGTCTAACCTCACTCCACCTCTCTTTCCTCCTCTCTGTCCTCTCTCTCTCTCTCTCTTTCTCTCTGTTCCTCTCTCACGCATACACACTCCAACACTTTTTCTTAAAAAAAAAATAAAATAAAAAAAGCATGTCTTGCCTCTCTACTCACGCACTAACACTGCATTTCTACAGCCTAAGGACATGCAGCGCAGCCTACACCTTTTACTCTGTCACTGTAGACGCTTGAGTTGCCACTTCTCCAGTGCTGTAGCTGCCTCTGACTCCCTGTTCATAGAAATGAACAAAGATTTCAATAAGCTGGTGTTAAATATAATTCTGTCCGCCTACGTATTAATCTGAGACATGAATGCCATTACACAAGGTCGTGCAAAGCGTGAGAGAAACATCACAACACCAGAAAAAGGCGCACGAAGAGAGACAGGGAGAGAAAGATTGAGGGATAGACAGACAGACTGGAAATCTAAGCACAGGAAGGGGCAGGGGGGGGGGGGGGGTGAGAGAGAGAGAGAGAGAATGTGTATAGTCATTGTGAAACATTGATGGCTTTCTTTGTTGCATGTCATACTCCGTGCATCATATTAACTATTCAGCAAGGCCAGGCTTTGACGGGAGTGGCAACTGACACAAACATACACAGACATAACACACACACACACACAGACACACACACACACACTTGCATGCACAGAACCACAACCACATATCACTAGCCTCTAACTTCTTCCCGTTCCAAAGTGAATGGTTAAGTGCTCTCTCTCGCCTTCTCTCTCTCTCTCTCTCTCTCTTTCTCACTCTGGCTGAGTGTGTGCGTGTGTGTGTGTGTGTGTTTGTGTGTGTCGGGGTGTAATGAAGTCAAGGAATGAATAAGTAAGGAAGGGAAGCAGGGAGTAGATGACAAACGACAGGGGGACAGACAAGACAAGGGATGCAGACGCTCCAAAAGTGCCCAGATGGACAAAGAGAAAGGGAAAGAGAAATGCGGAGAGAGAGAGGGAGAGAGAGGGAGAGATAGTAAAGGGAAGGGAGGCAGTAGGGGAAACAAGACAACTAGAGAAAGACAGGCACAGATGACAGGTAGTAAAGGGGGATGAGACAGAGAGAGAAGAAGAGAAATACAGGTGTGTATTAAGTAGAGGAAGAAAAGAACAAGTCATGCACACAGCACACACACACAACGCACAGCAACAGAGGAACCGAGGTGAACACCCAGGCAGCTTAGAAAACAGACACATACATGACGAAGCAGGAAAAGGGATGAAATTCATGTGTTTGTGTATGTGAGGGACAGAAAGAAGAAGAGGCAGAGAGAGAGTTGCAGAAAGAGAGAGCGAGAGCGAGGGAGAGGGAGAGAAGAGGGGGATGGGCAGCTCTGCGGAGGTGTGGAGAGGTAGTGAGGAATCAGGCGACCACTTGGTGGAGCTCAAGACCTTTCATAAATCGTCAGCGCGGATGTCATATCCCATCAGCGGCCTGTACAGATGTGTTTTAATCTCCAGCATCTCCTGTTTATGCTTGTGTGTGTGTGTGTGTGTGTGTGTGTGTGTGTGTGTGTGTGTGTGTGTGTGTGTGTGTGTCTGTCACTAAATGTTTTCATGTTTGAGTCTATCCCTATGTAGCATTGTGTGTGTGTGTGTGTGTGTGTGTGTGTGTGTGTGTGTGTGTGTGTGTGTGTGTGTGTGTGTGTGTGTATCTGTGTAAGATGAACACTCCTCAACACAGCCCGATTTCAGACCTGCATCACACACTCCAGGACGACAAAGTGCCTTTCTTCCCTGCATGTGTCCCTGTGATTAACAATGTGCAGACGGCCCACTATTTATTTATTCTTTTAATATGTACACACATGTACACACACACACACACACACCTACACACATGCACACACACAGATATAAAAACAGTTGGTTGTGTGTGCATGTGTGTCTGTGTGTGTGTGTGTGTGTGTGTGTGTGTGTTTGCACCCAGACTATTCCCATCTGTCTGTTCTTTTGACAAACACTGAGCAGATGACAGCGTGTCGGAGTCATGCACGGCAGGTTTGTCATGTTTGAGGAAGCTTATTGGCACTTAAAAGGTATTTCCATCGCTGCTGTTTTAGGCACATGTTCACAACATGATGCTGGCGATAAAGTATTCCTAGTTACAGGTGGAGGCATTCCACAGGTAAAGCACCATAGAGATGCGTACTGGCACTCACAGTGAGCCTCTCCAAGACCGTGAGGATGGCAGTATAATCATTACAAATATTATTGGACAATATATAGCCTCATAACATGAGATGAATGTGTGTCCTTTTTGTGTGTGTGTGTGTGCGCGCGCGTGCGTGCACACCCACCAAGAGGCAAGTGTCTGGTAATTATTGGCATTGAAGGCGTGAAAGGCCGTTACATATCTGACAATAATTCAACGGACATCTGTGCGGTTAATTTGTGTTAAACAATAATGGCTCTACACAAATGACCCAGCGCACACGGCATCTGCATCAATCACCTCAGCACCATAAAGCTGTCCACAACCAGGGCGAGAGAGAGAGAGACAGAAAGAGAGAGAGAGAGAGAGAGAGATGGAGGGATAGAGAGGAGAAGGAAGAGAGGAAGAGTAGGGGAGCGAGGTAAGGGGAAGAGAGATAGGTGCAAGCATTAGAGGTGAAATAAGACATAGCTCAACTTAAATTGTTTTTGTTTTTATTTACGTTCCAAAACAATTGAAATGATGTGAAGGAGCTTTACAGAGCCAGAGTCTGAATCCCTCATAGCAGCAGCACTGCAACGAAAAGGCGAGAGGAAAAAGAGGAAACCTTGAGCCACTGAACCGAGGGCCTCACACAGGGATGTGCTAACAGAGCCATAATTTAAGCCCCCAAAACAAGATGAGAAGTGAGACAGAGATGGAGGGGGGGGGGGGGGTTAGAGAGAGCTGAAGAGCAGGCGATGTGTTTAGTGGCCGCTTACAAAGGTTTCTCTGTTTCTATCTCCCTCCCTCTCTCTCTCTCTCCCTCTCTCTCTCTTCCTCCCTCTCTCTCCCTCTCTCTCTCCCTTCCTCTCTCTCTCTGTCTCTTTCTCTCTCTCTCTCTCTCTCTCTTTCTGAGTCTGTCTCCATCACTTAATCTCCAAGTCCCTCTCTAACACTTTCTCTCCATTTCTTTCTGCATTGCACACACACACTCTCTCACACACACGCGCATACATACACAAACACACACACACACACTCACGATTGTCACACCTAATCTCTAAGCACTAATCATATGGCAGTTTCTCACTCACTTAGCCCTGTGAACAATCACATATCCAACTCTCACACACACACACACACACACACACACACACACACACACACACACACACACACACATAGAGAGAGTGAGAGACAGGCTGCACAGCAACGTCCGCAGAATCGACAGGAATTAACACCTACAGCAACACACGCCACTCATGTAACCATGTCTAGGCATCTGCTTCAGTGCTGAATGTGCAGTCACAGAAGGCAATAAGATGAAGAGACAGACAGACAGACAGACAGACAGACAGACAGGCAGGCAAGCAGACAGACAGACCGAGAGGGAGAGACAGGACATGAAGAGAAAGCGCTTTGAGGGGGAAGAGGGAAAGAGTTTACAGAGACCTTGCGGCTCAGGTTCTTGCTTTGAGTCATTTCTTAGATTAGAGTTCCACATAAACCAGAGCAGAAGGATTTGGAATGGATTAGAAAGATAGAGGGAGAGAGAGGGAGAGAGAGAAAAAGCAAGAGAGAGAGAGAGAGAGAGAGAGATGAGAAATGAAGAGGAGGTAATAGCCGCATGCTGGTGTGTTTGTGAAGAGGCACTGAGTGAGTGGAGTTCATTTCTGGAAGACATGAATTGTAAGATGACTGAAAATGGTCTTTGCCCATTAGAACAGCGTGCCATTGGTCTCAGGTGCAGCCTTAACTGAGCTTCTCTGTCTACCCTTTAGATTCCTAGATGCTTCCGGAATACATAAATAACCCAATGAAAAGAAGAATGACTGAGAGAAGGATCAAGAGAGGTGAGGAAAGAGAGAGCGAGACTGAGGAAGACATGTACAGATATTTGTAGAGAAATGTATTTAAAATACACTTCCATAAAATACAAAAAAAAAAATCCTTCATATAGAAAAATACCAAAGAGACAACTCACCAGACACTGAACATGTAATTTTGACTTATACACAGAAAAAATACTTTTCCAGCTCACTCGTCCGCCACCAGCCTGGAACTAATCATGCAGCTCCTGTCGTCCGCTAACGCTCTAGACGTGATTTAGCTCCGCTGTCGTTCCCGCTTAAATCCATCAGCGTGAACTTTA
>NW_027468650.1:11496885-11551885 GCF_046254945.1 Alosa pseudoharengus | reverse complement strand
CTCTGAGACAAACGTCTCTTCAGGCTGAGACTGGCTGGCAGGACATGTTATTAGCAATTCCAGTGGGGAACTGTGAACAACTTTTTGGATCTGTTGAGGCCAACATCAAAGGGGCTTTACAAGATACTTGTAGCTGTTCTCTCCTGAACATGAAACAGTCTTAGACTGAGATATATGGGTACACTCACATACATGTACACACACACACACACACACACACCATTGAACCTAAAACAAATGACATGTGAGTGTGTGAGCACACTTTCATCAGTATCATCTCGTTAAAATGTCACACTCTTAAGGTAAACAGATTAAACGTGGGAAACGTTTCACATGTTTCAAAGGACACTCACTTTAAACTTTAAACTGGGACAACAATGATTGCATCTTTCTCAAATATGACCTTCGAATGATATACTTTTATGAGTATCTGTGTGTACGTGTGTGTCACATCCACCGACCCCCCGACAATAACATCACTTGCCTGAACAGCTGTTGCTCCACTGCTTCTGACAACACCTCGGTTCAAAAACAAGCACCCCTAAATTAAAAACGTGATTGAATCACACTGTCTCCCTGGTTGGAATCTAATTAAAACCAAACGCCTGTGAGCACATGGTGGGGGGGTGGAGGGGAGGGGTGGGGTCAATGGCGTCAATGTGTGAAAAACTATACATGTGTTTGTGTGTCCCTGAAATGGGCCATTGTGTGACAAGGTAAATATTTGTTTGTTTGTTTGTCTGTCTGTGTAGTGTCGAGAGAGGCGTCCAGTCTGCGCCGGTGTCCGGCCTTCACCGCCTTGTCGGCCGGAGGCAGGAGAAAGCGAGGCCAAGCTGCCTACAGTGCTGGGCTGCTCCCCTGCTGTGGCGCGGTACCAACCCCCCCGCTGGCGCTGACAGCCCTCCCTTACACGGGCATCAATTCTTGGGGAGAGACAGAGACGCTTTTCAATTAGCTCCATCACCAGCCAAGACCCTCGCTTCGTTATGTTGCACTTGTCTCTGTGCATATTTCAAGCCTGCTGTTCTCTGTTGCACGCTTTCTTCACAGTGTATTTCGGAGCTGCAGTGGTTTGCCCCGGGGGGGGGGGGTTACCGGATGGGTCTGCCTGTTCCCAGATCAGTGCGGCTCCCTCAAGAGACTGAGCCTGTGCAGAGGCAGGAGACAGCCGCCGCTGTCTTGAGAGCAGCCTCCCGAGGTGAGCCTCGACTCCACTGTCAGGCTAATTTGGGGAGATGTCGCTGTGATTCACCATTTGGGAAGGACAGCAATTTCCCTGCAGATGCCTTGCAGGTTCCCTAAAGCATATGTCTGTGTGTGCGGTGTGTGTACTCACACACACCAGACAGAGGAGAACTAGGATGTGAATATGTCATTTCTTACTCACATGCCTTAGCCTCTGTTGTAATATTGTATATTGTAACCTATGAAGAGCTACTATTCCACACCAAAAAAGTGTGTGTTATGGATCCTACTGGTGTGTGTTAAGGATCTTACGTAAGGGATGATGGATGAAACGCCGTTCGACTAGACAAAGTTAAAACACGTTCTGGATGGTAAAACGGCCCGACGCAAAGTAGTTCTATTGTTTGTAGAACTACTTCTTTCTGCCAAATATCAACACATTTCTCAACTTGCAGCTCAAACTGCCGTTACTAGTTCTAAATGGATGGTTGCTATGGCCAAAGGCCAGTCATTAGTTCCATCTCTCCCAGGCATATCTCAGGATTCTGATGAACCTTAGCTTTAACTTAAACTTTAACTAAAGGGTAACACTTTATTTTAATGTGTCGCTGTTACAGTGTACCTACCTAATTAGGTACAGTGGTACAACCTGTGTAACAACATGTAAATCTGGTCATGATAGATTTGATATACAAACCATTCTTAGCTCCAGTCAAGGCCTCATTGTCTTCAGTGTACATGTAACAGCTGTGCTGCTACAACCTTGTTACTCTTTGATACAGTGGAATAAACCTATTAAGTGTACCAGTTAATTACTTACATGTACATATGACATGTACGCTGTGTCTTCGATGTCTTGGAAAAGGGCTACTAATTCACTACATAGTATAAACGAGACCTGTTCCAAGACACCAATGACACAACATACATGTAATATGTAATTGTAAGTACTTTACATTTTAATGGGTTTATGCCACTGTATCAAAGAGCAATAAGTGTGTACCAACACAGTTGATATATGTACTATGTAGTGAATTAGTAGACCTGTTCCAGACTGTAACAGTGACACATTAAAATAAAGTGTTACCAAATAAAGTGTTACCAGAAATTGGATGCATTTAGGGTTCAACAACCCACTTTACCATTTTTTGGTGTTGCTTGTGTGTGTGTGTGTGTGTGTGTGTGTGTGTGTGTGTGTGTGTGTGTGTGTGTGTGTGTGTGTGTGTGTGTGTGTGTGTGTGTGTGTGTGTGCCTCCGCGCTCTGCATGTTTACTCTTGGGTATACTTCTGTGACCCAGTTCTCCCGCGCTCAAACGTACAGTAATTCCTGTTTGCTTCGGCTTTTTGGTTCCTGATGATGGTTTCGGTAGGCGCGAATAGTTCCCCGGGGACTGAGCGACGGCTCCACAATGCGCCCGTGGTCTATTAGCCCCCCCTCCACACACACACCTCGTCCTCCCCGCTCTCATGCTGAAGTAGAGTCTATTGTGTCTGTGACAGTGCATCAAGGCCTTGTTCAGGTGAGCTATCAGTCGGGTAATGTAAATGCGCGAGTAATTTAGAGTTTCCCCCCCACCGCGCGGTGTGTGATAGCGAAGGAGGAGGCGCCTAGTGTGTAGCTCGATCGCGCGCGGCGCTCTTTTTCCGGTGGAGAAAGGCTGGCTTTGATGTACCGTTCCTCGCGGATCAAAGACAGGAAAGGAAGATTCCGTCTGGAGGTGGGGGGTCCTATAGTGAGCCCCTGTGTGCGGAGAGAAAGCCGGGCTGGGAGTCCCGCTGCCGCTGCGATGCTAGTCATCATTCAGTGTTGCCACGGCTACAATGCGAGGGCATAAAAATGTTTTTTTTTTTTTCTGTGTGTGCTGTTGATTTTTTTGTTATTGTTCCAAAGTGAAAAGGGAAATTAAAGCACAACCACCGCCTCACACTCCAAAGCTCCTGTCCCTGGTTCCCTTGTTCCGGTAACAGATGTTCTATAAGGCCATTTAATTATTCATGGAGTTTGTAATTATAATCATGTGATCAATACCTGTGGAGGCGCTTGTCCTTATCCTCCGTTGGGTGTGCACTTTGTGCTGTTGTTTACTGAGCATAATTGCAGTTTGGTCAGCTTACTAGACTTGTATCGTCGCTTTCTTTGGATAAATAAGGAAAGTAAAGGACATCGACTTGGCCATGGACATGTGCCAAGTGCCTTTTTCGCCGTTAATTAATTTTCTAATTAATATGTAATTCCCTAACGGAGGCCCTGATTAAAGTGAACATCTAGTGCTGAGGCAGTGGGTCTACAGACAGCCCAGTGTCACTGCTGTGATACAGTCGAGAGTGATGGAGAGAGAGAAACACAGAGAGAGAGAGAGAGAGAGAGAGAGAGATGCAGCCCTAACCACAAGTTGTTGTTCTCATCTCAGCCCCACATGCATAAACAAAAATGCAACCAGTGGGGGAGATGAGGGACCCCTGTAATTTGGGAGGCTGACACACACGTGTACTATGGCGTTCAGGGAGCGATTACACTTCACATAGCTGTGATTCAGCATTACTTAGCTGTTTACTCCCTGAGGATGATGCGCTAGCCTCTAGCATGGATTTAGAAGGTCAAAGGCAGAGTTGGGGATAGAATGACTGTTAGAAGAGAAGAAAGCAAAGAAAAAAGGGAACGCGCGAGAGATAGAGAGAGAAAGAGGGAGGGAATGCAAACACATGAAAACACAAGAGAGAAGGGTTGCTGTGTCGAATCTCTCATAAGAGAGAGAGAGAGAATAAATCCATGAAAATATATGTCAAAGACATCCACTCAAGCTTTAGTCCTCCATTATTGAACATGTTTTCACACAGTTATATTCTTTCATCTCAAACATAATATATGTTGTCAAGGCACGTGTTTCTCAGCAATATGAATGTGTGTGTGTGTGTGTGTGTGTGTGTGTGTGTGTGTGTGTGTGTGTGTGTGTGTGTGTGTGTGTGTGTTTGGAAGGATGCAGCATTATGACTGACACATGGGCTGGGATGACCCTGTGCCCATGCACAGCTATTCAAAAATACAGCATGACTGAATTCCCTGGTTTATTTACAAAGCCATACTGTGTACACCATGCAAGCTGCATAGCCTTTGAGCGGGGATGTGCCCCGGTATAAAGCAAAGCCCCTGACTGAATCCCTGTTGTACTGACTGCACTACAAGATTACAATAATGATGGGTTAGTAGTGTGCCTGCATATGCCCTTTAACGTCACATGATTCATCCTGGCATAGGCCTGTGCATGAAAAACAATGCTTGTTTAGACAAAAGTGAAATTAAAAAGAATCATGCTCATGTCCAGGTCATGTGGAGGCTGTTCCTAAAGGCACGTATGCTGCTGCACCACATTGCTGTCCGAGAGCTATGTCTATAAAGCCTTTATAAAGGGTTTATAAATGTCACTGAGGTGGAGGAAAGAGAGCAGCAGCCATCGTTCACCCCTAAATCAGAGTCCATTACCCTGTTCTTTACCTTGAGCTCCTGGAGAGGGTGATCAGTCTTTGTTAGCGCGATCAGATAAATGATAGCGGCTGCCTTTTCCCGAAGAAAACAATGATCCCTTCAGTCGATAAGACGTGCGTGACAGGGGCTATCTGACCCAGCAGTGAGCTTGACCGATGTTCCCTTTTCGCTTGAGCCATTAACACTAAGAGGAACAGGCTTCTTCCTCGCCCTCTCCACCTCCTCTCCTCGTCTTCCTCCCTGACCTTTCTGCGGGGGCTGCAGATAGACAACAGGTCATAAAAACCAGGGAGCAGTTTTGTAGTTTTGGCCTTGGGAGATTTGATTGTAGCTTATGTTAATGTTATGTTATGTAATGTTATATTATGTTTTATTTATGTAAAGCACATTGAATGATGACCTCTGTGTATGAAATGCACTGTATAATAAACTTGACTGGACTTGACTTGAGATGTAGTTGCGCACATGGATTGATGTCAGCTTTCCCCCTGTTTGTTTGATGTTTTTTTTCCTTCCAATTCTATTCCCGTCTTTCCTCTTCTTCGAATCAAATAACTGATATTCTGCATAAGGTTTGCGATTTGCATGCTTTGTTTGTGTAAACATTACTGAGTTGTATGTTTTCACGGAAGCGTTTGAGTTTGTTTGAGTGTGTTGTTAAGCAGGTGGTCTTTTTCACCTGGTAGCGCCGTCGTTCGGTTTGGTGCTTTGTGGCGGGATTAGCCATTTTAGGGACGCAGTGAGAGCCGCCGGCTGCCAGAAGAGTGATTCTTAACGGCTTGCAGTCTCCTTTGTTTGATGTGTCACAGTCCTGTTTGGAATTCAAATTATCCCTTTGCGTGTGTATGTGTGTGAGTGAAAGACTGTTTGAGAAAGTGGCATGCTTATTTAAATTGATCTGAAGTGGTTCCCATCATAATGCCTGCAGCATTCTATAGAATTTATCAGTGTCTTTGAATGGCACTATCTTTGTGTGTCTGTATACTATACGTGTGGGTGCGTGCGTGAGTGTGCACGAGAAAATGAATGTGTGTACAGTATGTGTAAGAGAGAAAGAGAGAGAGTCTTCGAATGGAGTGTATGTGTGTGTCTGTATCTGCAATTATTTGCGTACAGTATATGTTGCACATTTACTCATCCATGAAACATGCCTGCTCCGTGCGGGGGTGTGGGGGGGGGGGTCACAAGGAACGAGGTGGGGGAGTCCGTCAGACTCATCCACCAGCGAACGCAGAGAGGAGCGTCAACGGATCGGACACTAATACAATGTTAATGAATTCCCCTCCCGCTTTTCCCTGCGTCCACGGTCTCATTCCAAAGGCAAAACAAAAAGGCGTGCTTGCAAAGTGGGTGCATCAACTGCAATGATGTGATAATGTAATTTTATTCACTCGCTGTGGCGGCTGGTGCTAGGAAATAATAATAATACAAAAAAGTCGTCCAATTACAGGCTGCAGTGAACGAGGTGGTAGCCACTGCCTCCCCAGGATGCGGTCGGCTAAACATTTGATATCGATTCCCAAATAATTTCCTGGTACATTAAATGGGGAAGCCGTCAGGAGATTGAATGGGCACCCCCAGTGTGAGGCCGTTCCAGTGGGAAGCCATTTTGAACATCAGAGAAGAGTCGCCGGGTTTTGGGGACTTCATAAAGAAAATGATGTTGTTAAACTAATGAATCTATTATCAAAATAGTGGTTTGAGGAAATAACCTCAATGTCATTCTAAGCTTGATAAGGTCATTTCTAGATTATCTTTTTTTTTGTCGTTGTTGTTGTTGTTTATTGACTCAGTAGGTTGAGGGCACATGGACAACAACTTTCTCCAAGGGCACTCAGGGTGGTTTAAGTTATGCAGAGATGCCAGCCTCGATGGCCTTGCCTCCACTGGCCGAAGACACTAATTTCTCACAACCCGCAAATCTTTCCGTGTCCAGCAGCCTAAGATAAGACACTCGATCTTAATCTCGCCCCTCGTCTCGACACCTTTGTCCTGCCTGCCCTTAGAAGGGACTGAAGGGAGAAACAAAGTCGATCTGGTCACTCTTCCAAACCCACCTTCCTGACTCCCCCTGCTCTCTGCTGTTCTCCTAGCTCTTGCTTGTTTTCACAGTGTAGCTGGCTGTTTTGCAGCTACAGTACAGGGATGTTCAACTAGTTACACACACACAGGGAACATCTCTCAACTTCATCTGTAAGTAACTCAGAAGCCTACCAAACTAAAAAAAAACAACATATATGTGAGCACACACACACACACACACACACACACACAGAGACATACACACACATGTGTGCACACCCACTTCCCCGTTCGTTCGTTCACAACTTACCTCCCTTGCGATGAGCAGTGCTGTGACAGCCCAAATGCCTATCTGGGTTGACTTCTTCCCTATTAAGGTTGAACCTAGCACACATGTCTTCACAGAGCTGCCAGAATATATGCATCCTCTCTCTCTCTCTCCCTTTCCTTCTCTCTCTTTTTCTCTCTCTCTTTCCTTTTCTCTGTTTCTCGCTCTCTCTCTCCTTCCTTCTCTCTCTGTTTCTCTCTCTCTCTGTCCTCACTGCCTCTCACTGCTCTTCCCTCCTCTTCCAGCCTTCTTTTCACCTTTCAAGAGTCTTCTCTCGTTTCTCGTTTCTTTTTTTCTGCCTGTCCTGTTGTTTTCTTTATGTCTTGTCATGCACAGATGAATCAAATCACGAGTGCTGGAGACATGCTGCAGCTCAGCTCAAGGTGCTTGCTCTGACTGCTCCTCCGACGAGCATGGCATGAGGGAGGCACTGAGATATTTATGGCCGGGGGACTCGGCGGTGGCAGAGAGTAACAGCTAATCAGTGTTGTTCTTCGCCTTCCTCTCCCTGTTTGTTTTATTCTTTTCTCACTTCTTAGCTTATGTTTTTTTCCTCCCTCTCTCTCTCCCTCTCTCTTTTTTAAAATATTAATATGTTCTTTTTATTTCTCTTGTGTATCACCAATGACGCACCTGTTATTAAATTCAGCTATGTTATACCAGAGTAAAATTTGATATTTGTAGACCATAAAACCACTGCAAAATACGGAAAACAGGTGTAAACCTCCAGCAACCCCCCTCCCTAAAATCATTACAACAGAACAACATCCCCATTTCCTTTTTTTGCACCTCCGAGGGGTTAAATCAATTACTGGCAGCTGAAGCCAGGCCCATTTGTCTGGGCTAGTTTGTCTCGTCATTGCTCCGTGACTTCACCATTGATCACACACAGTTGCCCAGGTGCTGGCTAATCCTAGAAAGCCTGCATTGGCAAGGCAAATGCAACGAATGCACGCACACACACACACAAACACACACACACACACACATACCCACACACCCCACGCTCTCAACCCTCCACCAGCCCCGAAACCCTGGCTGCGATGCCTGCTGGGAGATTTTAGAGCACTCCTACACCAGATGCTTTCTTGGCTCCGAAGCATTCCCAGGGAATTGTGGGATGGAGAGAGCGAGCAAGAGAAAGAGCACTTGTGGAGAGATGCTGTTAGTGCCCTATGCATGCAGCAGTTCAGAGAGAGAAAGGGAGAGAAAGGGGGAGGAGATGAAGAGAGCAAGGGATATAAAAATATTTAGAGAGATATATATTAGATGTTACGTTTTTGCACATAACCATCTGATGCAAACTGTCCAGCGGAGAATGTACTGATCAAAATACTAAAAGAAATATGTCAACCTCAATGTATCTATCCTACTACAAGCCTGTCCTCAAGCTGAGATGTATTTTGCCTTACTCGGTTCAGCTGATGGTTTTGTATCAGTTTGTTTTCACCGATAAACAGCAGCCACAACACATGAGAAACCGAGTGATTTCTCTCCAAATTATGAAAGATGGCTGCATTTCCAAGGTATTGAAGCCACAAATCATTGCCTTGTTCTCCCTGTCTGAGAGAGAGAGATGGAGAAAGGGGGATAGAGAGAAAAAAGGACAGAGAGAGAGAGAGTCAGTTCATTGACAGGTTTGAGTGATTTGTTTGACCTCTCTCTCTCTTGCATTTATTCAGTGCTTCTCTCCCAGTGGTGCTTTCCCTGGTCGTCTCATCTCGACTGTGCCGACGTGCCGAGAAGCTGCCTCCTCCTCCCAGCTGACCTACATGGAGATCATTAACCGTCCGCAAAATCTCTTCCCAATATGCGGCCAGCCCAGCAGCTTGATTGGCCCCGGCGAACAACATTAGAGTCCTCTCTCTCTAACTCTCTCTCTCTCCCTCTCTCTCTCTCTCCTTCTCTCTCTCTCGAACAACTCTTGAAACTCAAGAAAAAGCATCCGGTGGGGGCTGGCATGCAACCCCTGACCCTCACTGATTGACGAGAGGAGAGACGGCATGTGGCGGGTCCCTTTTGTGTTCCGTCGCCTCTCCCATGAGAACGGCAATTAGGTTCATAATACACTGGAGAACGCCAGGAACCGCCTCGGCAATTAGAACAGCAACCCACGCGCACTTTACACAGAGACCAAATATTTATTATCAACACAGAGAAAAAAGAGAGAGGGAGAGAGAGAGAATCTGAGGAAAAAAGAGAGAAACTGAAAGAGAGACAGAAAGAGAGAGAGAGAGAGAGAAAGAGACAGAGGAAGAGAGAGAGCATGCATTTGCTTATTAGATGAAGATGGTGATTCTTAATCACTGGCCCTGCCTGTTGTCATGACAAAAAAATGAAGGCTCCTCAGGAGATTATGGCAAGTAATAGCAGAACCCCCCCTCTCCAAGTGCCCAGTCCCCAGTCCCATTCCTTTTCAGAGGAGAAGAATCAACTTCAAAGAGTCGTGCAGCATTAATGAAGGCTCCGGTGTCACCAGGGCGACTCGGCAGTCACTCGCTCTCGCTTCCTTCTGCTTTCTGCGCTACAGACACGCGGGCGAGATAGAGGGAGTTATCACTTCGCCATTCCTCACTCCTGTGCTCCTGCCTTTCTCCCCTCGGACGCACAATTAAACGTCCAAGGAAGACAAATAATAAAAAGCAAAATTAGAGCCAGAAATGAAGAAGTTAGCTCACTGCATTGCTTTCTTTGTCTGCATACTGTATTTGACAGGATAGCACAGGGCAGATGCATCATGCCTTTAACGAGCGATTGCTCTTGAGGCAACACTTCTGATTATGCTTCTAAACAGCACCATCATAATACCCTCATAAAGGTCATGTCAAATAGTGCAATCAATACTATATGGTAGACTTGTAGTCAAGACCGCCTAAACCGAGACCAAGACACTACCAAGACCAGAGGGTATCAAGACTGAGACCAAGACGAGACCAAGGCCAAGACAGACTGAGTCAAGACCAAGACAAAGTCGAGACGAGACCGAGACGAGACCGAGACCAAAAAAAAAAAAAAAAACAGCTAGTGAGCTAGTGTTACACCATAACTTGCATCAACTGAATAGGAGCAGCGTACTGGGGTAAGAGGTTCAGTCCCAGTTTAAATTCAATTTAAGAAAGTATTATTTCAACTACAGACAGAACAATGCAGAGACAGAGCATGTCATGAATGTGACTGTGAGCTCACTCACTGTAAATGTTTTCGTAGACTGGTTTCGGTGAGAGAGACTTTGCAAAACTTGCATTTTGCAGAATGCTTCTTTCTTGCCCCTGGACTGCAAATTTCTTTATGTTCCGTGAATGCAAATTTAATGATGCCGGAATTCGCTGACATTATTATTACTAGGTCTGACTGTGACTGACAGCTACGATGTAAACCTAACGTTTCGCTCTGGCTACACTTGCGTCTTTTGATTGAATGAGCGCCAGTTTCTTAATCACAACAAAATACATGTATGTCATTGATTGGTTGCATTTGAAAGGTTACATTTGAAGGGCATGAAAGGCAAAATAATTTAATGTTGCATTATCGAATGTTATGTTTTGTATCATGGACATTATTTGTTGCAAATCTCCCGATCACTATGTCGTGTAGTGTTGTCACGATACCAAAATTATGACTTCGATACGATACCTGCCATAAATATCACGATGCTCGATACTGAAATGATCCTACAAGAAAATCCTAAGATCTCTGGAAAAGAAAAGACTCATACCTCCTCCTAGTGTATTGAGTCATTGTTGAATTTGGTGCACTTTTGTAATGTGCTGGTCAATTCTGGGTTCTAAACTTCTGAACTTCCTACATAATTATTATTTTTTTAGTCAGTAAAATAGTTGGCCTACTTTGTGTGATTAAGTCCTTTTTTGTTTGTTATAGTTCATTTACATTGTGTTGTGTTTTGGCAATAAAGAAGCTTTAAATAGCCAAACTAGACTAGATCAAGGTCAGTGTTGAAATGACTGCATGCAAATCACTGAATGCTATGCAGAGGGGCCTAATCTTTAGGCCATCTGATGTACAGTATAGGCTACCCTAGGCCTTCCCGTGTTCATGGGATTTCTTTGCCAGTTGCAAAGGCAAAAATGTAAGGATAGATTTCTTTGGGCCCAGTGTACAAATACGACGTTCCAACCACTCAGGTTTTCGTTAGATAGGCCTACACCATTACCTGTTGCAAATTGTGTGCACTCCTACATTACGTCTATTTCTTTGATAACATGATTTGCTACCACGTAACAATAAGCCGCTATTATTATTAGGCCTCAACACGCTTTGGTGGTATACGATGTGGGCTTTAATTAGCGCAAAGCCCAAATTGCAGTCGACATGCCATAACAAATATTACCAGTAGGCCCTACTGACCAAACATGAAATAGATTGTTTACAAGTTATGGCAATGTTATTCTGGCGTGAACATTGCGCTTTCATCACGTTAGCACCCTATGATTAGGCTACAACTAGTTATGTCTCGTCAAAATGATTACAACTTGTTATGTCTCGTCAAAATGTATTCATGAAGGAAGGTTCGCTTTAGGCTAGACTAAAACAGAAGAGAAGAACTTGGCACTAACCATTTGTGTTTTCTATAGCATATTCGTTAACCTGACGTTCTTTAAACTCTTTAAAAATGTTTTATGTCTGCGAGGTATGCGAGGTGTTTGCTAGGTGTTTAGCCAAGTTCCATGTGTAGCCTACTGCTTTTAAATGACTTTGAAACATATTTTACAAACGGGCCTCTGTTTACCTGATGGCTTGCCTGCACTATTCGCGATGTATCCGAAATACTGTAGTTCCAGATTTCATATCACCTTTTGTTTTATCCTCAAGGCCGAGGACTGTCGGCAAAAAACTATGTTGACGTTGTTGGCTGCGCACTCACTCACTCAGAGCTGCCTACTTGACACGCCCACTTGCCTAGATGCGTGCAAGGAGCAGTGAGAGCAGCAGTTCACACAGACACAGAACGTTATTATTTTAATAAAGTATTGATTCTAAAAACGTCGGAAATCGTATCGTTTTTTTGCGTGAAGACATCGTGATAAATTTTTAGTATCGATACACCATGCAACACTAGACCTGAGACCCGCAAGACCAAGACAATGAGACCAAGACAAGACCGAGGGATCCGAGACCAAGACAAGACCTAGACCAAAGACGGTCGAGACTGTGACAAGACCGGTCTCGAGACATTCAACTCTACTATATAGCTTCATTAGCCATGAATGTGCAATAGCATAACATTGTTAGGTTTACAGGTAATTGAATATGTAGTGTAACAGCTTGTTAGCTTATGACAGTTTTTCTTTCTTTTTTCATAGCATCTCCTTGCCACCTCTCATCTACATGTATATGCAATTCCACCCACTAATAACAAATAGGCCATCAATTCCGTTACATTAGCATTTTTCTTAGTCACCGCTGTTTGAGTGTGTATGAGAATATAAGAGCAGGCATCTTACACTGAGTCGGTGGCTGATCCTGAGTGTGTAGGGGGAGTCAGACAATCAGACAGCAGTGGTCTATGGCGAATAAGTGGCCGTATTAAAGGTGTTTGTAAAACGGTCTTGTCATGTAACTGCGTACGTCATCTTTGCCCGAGTCATGTTGACGTAACAATTCATCTCAACATACAGCTTCCAGTTCTCATCTGTTTTATTTTTTCTTATTATGTTTTTTTTTTTAATTTTTACTTTTTTATCTATTTGTTTATTTATGTTATTATGCTATTGTATACTCCACTGTCTTTGATGAGGAAAGCCATGATGTCAGATAGCCCATAACCCCACCCCCCCCACACACACACACACACACACACATGCTCACTATAAGCAAAAGCTTAGAGAGAGCCACAACGTCCACATAACACATTATCTGCTTGCCAATGCAATTAGCTCAGTGCAAGGAAAACATCCTTATTTATTTATTTATTTATTTATTTATTTATGTCTGCAGACATGATCCCTGTGGCGGCTCACTCTGACATTTGAGGGAACCCTGCTGCTTACCTGCGTCACCCCGGGACAATTTGGCTGTCCGCCCTGGCCTGATAAGCCCAGGTAAATGTAGGTGATTCTGGGGACACTGATGGGAACATGGGAGCCTCTTACACGCTCACAAAATGGCTGGATGTGTCGTGGCAAAATATATGAGATTCCACTCCAGCAGGCAAACTTACGGCTAATCAAGTTACAGCATTGGCAGCATTATGATGGAGATTATATCAGTGCTAATGAGGTGGTGGAGGCGGTTTTAGGGAGCACTAATTAGAAAGGGCTGCCTTGTTATTTTCTTTTTTTTTTTTATAATTGAGAAACAATGAAGGAAAGCAAACAGAATATAACCATGTATTGCACAAACTCACACACACACACACACACACAAACAGCAATTGAGCGATTTAGCAAACATGAATGCTTGCTTGTATGACAGTAAAAATTCCATCCTGCTTTGTGAGAGGGTTGATATGATGGTGAGTGTGTGTGTGTGTGTGTGTGTGTGTGTGTGTGTGTGTGTGTGTGTATGTGTGTGTGTGTGTGTGTGTGTGTGCATGCGTGCATGAGAGTCAAGGGCCATAGCTTATGGAGAAACAAGAGCTGTGGTCAAGTGCTGTATACCGACTTTATGCATTGTGCATCTTGTGCCTTCTTTACAGACTGAGTATTGATATAATGGTGAATATCTGTGGGTTACAGACTGTAGATGGACTTGCTGTGTGTCTTTTGTTTCTTTTTAATCATTCTTTATTTTTAAATGATTTTACCTTGTGCGTTTTATGTTTTCTTTTTTATTATGATCTTTATCTTTTAAATTATTCTTTGACTATTGCCCCTTTATGCTTTTATTTGCTATTACTGTTTGCTTTTGTTTATATAAAGCAGCGGTCCCCAACCACCGGGCCGTGGGACATTCCTAACCGGGCCGTAGCCTACGACATGAGTTTTAAAAAAATGCACTAAAAAAACAAGCATCTTTAGCAGGTCACTGGCCAGAGTGTTCGAGAGCCGCTGCAGAGATTTCTTACAGAAAAAAAGTCACCGTTAGCTGCACATTTTAGTGATGAGGACTGGGTGTCAAAACTCGCTTACCTGTGTGGCATATTCGGGTTGCTTAACGACCTCAACCTGTCACTCCAGGGGAGAATGACGACTGTCTTTAAACTGGCAGATAAAGTCGCTGCATTTAAAGCCAAGCTTGATTTGTGGGGATGAATGGGGACGGGGTGTATGTGATATGTTCTAAACAGTAGGGGGGGTTTTGGGAGAGACTGAGGCAGGGCCCTTTCTCTTGCAGCTGGTGCGCGATCACCTTGTTGCGCTTTCAAATGAGTTTGAGCATTAGGCTACTTCCCATCCTCCAAAGATCCATGGCAAACCAATGAGTGGGTCCGCAACCCATTTGTCAATATCCCGAATAGTCCTAACTTGTCAGCGCAGGAGGAAGAGCAGTTGATTGAAATTGCAAATGATCGCTGACAAACTGCCCACCGCTGTGTAATGCTTGGTCAGTTCATAATAACTTGCCATCTCCCAGGTGATTTAGTTTCTACGGCGGCGATAACTAATCCCAATCGTCCATTATGCTAGTAAAGTTACCTACAGTAAACTGCTACTCTGGACTATAAGTATAGAAATAGAATAGTAATAGAAAGGCTATGCGGGTCAGAACATAACAATTTATTTGTCAGATACAAGCTATTCATCCAATACATTATAGAAGGTACATCTAAATGAATAATGTGAAAGTTACGAAAACAGGTTAAAGGATCATTTAGGAAACCATATGAAGCAATCAGAGAATAAACATATCAGCTCAGAGGATGATGACTACACACCTTAGTGGTGCAGGAGATTCTGACTACAGAATGGCTCCCCGAATGCTCTGTAAACTTCACTTAAATAGGCTACCTAGTTTGTAGTTGGTTACATTGATATGGATCACATGATTGGAAGTCAGTTGATTTGGGATCACATGGTTGGAGGTCATCTGATTTGAGAGTACTTTGATGAGACTTGAGACCATTGTTGTAGTGAGAGTGAATCAATCAAGACATGACAAGGTATACATTTGTTTACATTTCCTGTCCCTATTAGTTTACTGCTCCTGTGGACATGTGACAGTAGGCCCACAATAGGCTCACACTTAGTAGTAGTTGATCAAGAGTCAATATATGACTGAAAAGATTATCATCAACCTGGTAATTAGGATCCTTACACCTTCACTGCCCATACATAACTGGAGCTAGTTCTTTTCAAGTAGGCTAATGCATGCACAACACATATGGAACATGGAACCCCCGAATGTATCCAAAATGAGTACGGGACGGGGGTAGGTGTCTTCTCTCTATATAGGGCAGTCTGAAGTGACGGAGGAGGAGCACAGGTACCGACCTTGCTTGGGACGCAGAAGCAGAGGCGAGCAGATGGCTGTGTGGTCAACACCGAGGTGCCATTCAACTGATTTAAGGGGATTTTCCTGTCCTAGCATAATGCATCTGCACCTTTGTAATGAGCCCCTCTGGAATTTGCAGATAGTGTCCTGTCCACCCCTGTGTTGCAGCGAGCCAAAAGTTGTGCTGATGGAGGCTGGCATCCGACACGGTGCATACAACAACCGAGAAAGACTGCACGGACGAATGCTGTGTTATCAATTCAGCACTGTCCGCACTCTAAGTGTGACACAAAGTGAAGTGTTTCCTTTCCTGATATGTAGGCGTGTGTTTCTGCTCCTCTGCTCAGTGAGGACTGACGGTTTCTGTGTTGTGTGAATGTGGCAGGGTGGCATGAACTGCAGAGATCTACCTGTACACCTGAACGTGATAACACGCAAGCTTCTTTCTCACTGGACGTTGATAGGCCATCCCTGGCTGACAGACCTGTGGCTTTGTTCTTTGGTTCTGTAATAGGCTACCTTTGACTTGGATTTTTGTACTGGTCAGCGGGAACAGTCTGACCAGTGCCGACTTATTGTATTGTGGTGAGGGCGTTCGGGAGGGGTCTTGAGGATCTCTGGGGGTTCCTGCTGATGCCAGCTGATGTCTAGGTCCAGGACTCTCCCCTCTCTTTGTTGTGGTGTGTGTGTTGATGGACTGCTATGTATTTTTGATGGAATTAACATTGGTGTGCCTGGAATTTATGATGTGCTGTGGGTCTTGAGGATTACTCTGAATTTTGCTGTCAAATGTTCTTTCTGGGGGTTTAAGCATGTGTGTGTGTGTGTGTGTGTGTGTATGTGTGTTGGGGGGGTGGGGTGTTCAGCTTGTCTGGCCTGGTGAATGAATGTTAGGAGGGTGCGTTACTGCATTTAGTGGTGCCCTTATATAGGTCTATATACCTAAGGCCCATACTAAGCTGAATGAAATAGAGAGAGGTTTGCTCAAGCTTGTGGGAGATTTACGCTCTTATGGTTTATGGTGGAGAGCAGTAGTAGTAGTAGTAGTAGTAGTAGAGAGCAGTAGTGCATATTATGGTCTGGTCAGGTCATGACATTAAAAACGAACATAGGGGAACAAAATAGCTTCCAGGCTAGTTCTCTTGTGCAATATGCACTATATCTGTTTTGAAATATAACAGTAGGCCTATATGGATTGCCTATATGTCATTTAGCCTGGCCCCACCCATCCTAGATGTCCTTTCAGGGAGATACTAGTCTGGGATATGATAATTCACTAACGATTTCCTCAAACAAACAAAATGCCAATGAGCGATGAGAAGGGGAGACAAAATTGAAACTTATTGTGATAAACAGTATCAGCAACACCTGCACACATCACAAAATGCAGTTGGAAAAATGCAGAAATGTATTTACAGCAAAGGTAGACCCGCATACATTGTTTCCTGACTGTTGGTGCTGTTTATTGTCAGTTTGTAATGTTAAGGCAAAGTAACAAGTAACGTTAGGAATCTCAATGTGATTGGTAAGGCTGGACCAATGATTAGTTGAATCAGCAAGTTAAATTTGAAGTGCAAATGTCGGAAAGGAATCCTAATCATGAGTCACCAGACTCTATTCTTTTTGTGAATGAGTTTGGATTTTTCAAGGCTATATATATGCACCTAACAGTGAATGTTTTGATTTGTTAACGGAGTTCAACACCTTTCCTGTTTCCTTCTTCCTCCTCCCAGCCCCTTCTGTTCCTTTCTGTTAAAGTTAACCGTTATTCAGGGGTAGTGTGATTGTTGTTCCGTTTCACTGACAACCTCCTTTATGAGACACTTCACAGATGAATTTCAAATGAATCATCACAACAATCACAATCAGGCAATCAGGCGACACACATGAATGCCAAGTAGCGACTAAGCAGGGGCTGTTACTGGACCCACGGATGGCCCCTCTCCAGCGCACATCTTGAGGAAAACAGTTGTGCTCATTCCCTTTTGTGAAGTCTTATTCAAAGCCCAACTCAGGAACCTGTCCAAATGAGTAATTGCACAGTTGAAGAGATCAAAACATGGAGATTGGAGATCTGCATATCCCTGTACCTATACCTTGGGCGTGTGTTGCACGGTGTATCGATACTAAAAAGGTATCACGATGCCTTCACGCAAAAAAACGATACGATTTCAGACGTTTTTAGAATCGATACTTTATTAAAATAATAACGTTCTGTGTCTGTGTGAATTGCTGCTCTAACTGCTCCTTGCACGCATCTAGGCAAGTGGGCGTGTCAAGCAGGCAGCTCTGAGTGAGTGAGTGCGCAGCCAACATCAACATAGTTCTTTGCCAACAGTTCTAGGCCTTGTGGATTAAACAAAAGGTGCAGTGAAATCTGCAACTATTTCGGATACATCGCGAATAGTGAAGGCAAGCCATCAGGTACACAAAGGCCCGTTTGTAAAATATGTTTCAAAGTCATTTAAAAGCAGTAGGCTATGCATGGAACTTGGCTAAACACCTCGCAGACATATCCCAACATTTTTAAAGAGTTCAAAGAACGACAGGTTAACGAATATGCTATAGAACACGACTACATGGTTAGTGCCAAGTTCTTCTCTTATGTTTTAGTCTAGCCTAAGTGAAACGAGTATGGTTCTCTGGGATAAAGCGAACCTTCCTTCATCAATGAATTTTGACGAGACATAACGAGCTGTAATCATTTTGACGAGACATAACGAGCTGTAATCATAGGGTGCTAACGTGATGAAAGCGCAATGTTCACGCCAGAATAACATTGCCATAACTTGTAAACGATCTATTTCATGTTCGGTCAGTACTACTGGTAATATTTGTCATGGCATGTAGACCGCTAATTAAAGCCCACAGCATACCACCAAAGCGTGTTGAGTGACTTGAGTCCTAATAATAATAGAGGCTTATTGTTACAGTACGTGGTAGCAAATCATGTTATCAAAGAAATAGACGTAATTAGGAATGCACACAGATATATTGCAACAGGTAATGGTGTAGGCCTATCTGACGAACACCTGAGTGGTTGGAACTTCGTACTTGTACACTGGGCGCAAAGAAGACTATCCTCACATTTTCCCCTTTGCAACTGTCAAAGAAATCCCATGAACACGGGAAGGCCTAGGGTAGCCTACTGTACATCAGATGGCCTAAAGATTAGGCCTCTCTGCATAGCATTCAGTGATTTTAACACTGACCTTGATCTAGCCTAGTTTGGCTATTTAAAGCTACTTTATTGCCAAAATACAACACAATGTCATTTTTAACTATAACAAACAATAAAGGACTTAATCACACAAAGTAGGCCTACTATTTTACTGACTATAAAAAAAAAAAATTATGTAGGAAGTTTAGAAGTTTAGAACCCAGAATTGACCTGCACACTACAAAAGTGCACCGAATTCAACACAAATGACTCCATACACTTGGAGGAGGTATGAGTCCTTTCTTCTCCAGATATCTTAGGATTTCGCCGTAGTATCGTTTTAGTATCGAGCATCGTGATATTTATGGCAGGTATTGTATCGAAGTCATAATTTTGGTATCGTGACAACACTACTTGGGCGGATGGTTTGGAGATCTGCATATCCCTGTACCAATACCTTGGGCAGATGGTTTGGAGATCTGCACATCCCCGTACCAATACCTTGGGCAGATGGTTTGTTACGGTTGAATCATGCAGGATTCACCTGGGGTGTGGTGTGTGGGGGGGAAGGTGAGAAAGGATTTGTACGTGATGGTCAGTAAAGTACTGTACATGCCAAATCCAGCATCATGTGGGGCACTTGTTCTTTAGTGCGTACGCCTTCACTGGAGCCCTGTTTACTGACCTACTTCTCCCCGATGAATCAAGATCGCAAATCCAAAACGGTTCCGTGACGTATAGCGGCACAAGATTATTCTGTTCCCTATCATCTCCCTATTGTCACACTTCCTAGCAATGCAGTGAGAATCTGACAGGGCAATTAGTGCGTTGCTCCCATCTTGATGATCTTCATGCTCAAGGCTTCCATGCTTATGATTTTTCTGGGAAGTGAGTGTGTGTGTGTGTGTGTTTGTTTCTGTGTGTGTGTGTGTTGTGTGTATGTGTTATGTGTGTGTGTGTGTGTTGTGTGTGTGTGTTATGTGTGTGTGTGTGTGTGTGTTGTGTGTGTGTGTGTGTGTGTTATGTGTGTGTGTGTGTGTTATGTGTGTGTGTGTGTGTGTGTTGTGTGTGTGTGTGTGTGTGTGTTATATGTGTGTGTGTGTGTGTGTGTGTGTTATGTGTGTGTGTGTGTGTGTGTGTGTGTCATGTGTATGTGTGTGTGTGTGTGCGTGTTATGTGTGTGTGTGTGTGTGTGTGTGTGTGTGTGTGTGTGTACATTGAGGGGAAGGGGATGGTTTCAACACATGGCACAGGCGTGTTTTACAAAGGCTCATTCTGGATAGCTGGATTCATGCATACATTTAACAACATGTGTCTTGTTGCTTGGGATGCCGATCCTCTAGGCACAGGATAATTGGGACACTAGAGTGGATCTGCTAGCTGATCATCTGCTACATAAAGTTTCATTTGGGTCCGCACTTCAAGGCAAGTTCATAATCATTGAGCTGCTGTGTTTTGACGACACCGAATCAACAGTAAGTTATGGGTAAATGGGCAATGATACGCAAACCGACAAATAGCCTAACAATAGAGATTGTTCCAAAACGCTATAAATCCATTTTTGAAAAAGATTAATAAGTCACATTATTTAATTTAATATTTCAAGTATTATCAATAAAATTGCAGTTCTGTTGTTTGATTGAGTAAAGATAAATCAAATAACAATACCCAGTTACATTTCCACTGAAAGTACTTAAAAAACAAAATAATAAAAATAATAAAATAAAATTATATCCTACAAAATTCATTTTTGCACAAAATCTTGATGTTGCAGTCTGAACAATGTTTAAACCATATAAATGACAGGTTAGGATAAGTTCTACCAGGGAGGCTCATAGTTCACCTCATCCATTCATTCATTAGAATTGGCCAGTGGGCAATTTACATTGATCTTCATACCTTCGGGCACCAATCAGCTCTCTGTTGTGTTTGGAGCGCTGACTCTAACATCTCACCACCTGCTCTAACATCTCACCACCTGCTCTGACATCTCACCACCTGCTCTAACATCTCACCACCTGCTCTAACATCTCACCACCATCTCACCACCTGCTCTAACATCTCACCACCTGCTCTAACATCTCACCACCTGCTCTGACATCTCACCTCAGCTGCTCTAACATCTCACCACCTGCTCTAACATCTCACCACCTGCTCTGACATCTCACCTCAGCTGCTCTAACATCTCACCACCTGCTCTAACATCTCACCACCTGCTCTGACATCTCACCTCAGCTGCTCCCGGTCTTGATGTCAGGCTTTGGATCCTGGGCCTTGTGCCTTCTTCCGTTGGCAGGGTCTTACACCTTTATGCCAGATTGTGGACGTGAACCTGTGCTAAAAATTATTGTGCTGTAGAACGTGTTGCCTATATCTCCGGCTAGTATATCCTCATTGCTGCACATCCTATTCAGGATGAAGCTGCCGATTCTCTCTCCCAAGTTTTTCTGGTCAATCTTATGTTGTCAATTCCATCAGTCAAGTCATGCCTTGTACAAATGTTGCTGTTATTTATTTACAAATGTTGTTGTTATATTGTTGTACTTCACTTGCTATTCTGCACTTTTTTCTGAAATTTATGCATTTCATTTCAGTACAGTGCATTTGATGAAGAAGTAATTTGAATAGACTGACAAGGAATGAATGCTTATATTCCCTGTCTTCATCAAGCCAATATGTGCCCTTGAGCTAAATATTTAAACCACCCATACAGTGGGCAGTGCTTTGACTTGGCCAGCTTCCCTCGCGGTCCGCGCGCGGGATCACGCACCATCACGCGACTTTAATTTGTATTTTTCCAGTGAGACACTGCAACGACGCTGCAACAACCGGCTGGAAAACCCTACACAAACTTCACTACAGACTTTAGCAGACTGGTTTAGAAATAATTTAATAGCCAGAAATATGCCTGCCCTGCCCTAATAAAGAAATATTTGGTTAACGGCGAGTGAATCCCGTTTGCAGCCGTAGAAGAAACGCAGGACAAATTAAACATTCTGGTTTTCTCCGAGTGCAACGATGATAGACAGACATCACATAGGCCTAGCTGAAACCACGCTACGGTTCTTACAGTAACTGACTCACATTCACGTTAATCTCTAACTGTTCATTTTTAGTAGCCTATATTCGAACCTATCCATAACCCTTTTTTGTTATTTGACTCATCATTTCACATACAAAAATGTAATGTTAGTTGTAAACAAACGGGCTACTTGGTGAGGCTTGTCCTCACAGATGCGCTCGTGCCTTAAATGGCAATACAAATCTTCACCATATAGGCCTATTAACTGACCGATTCACGTTGGCTGGGGGGCAGGGGGGTCATCAGACATTTGTTCCCAAGGGTCTATGAATTGTTAATCCGGCCCTGCCCCCAACCAACGCAACTTTCCACCTCTGAGACAGCTTAAAAGAAGTCTAGAGGACTCCTAACTCACTAAGACCTACTTACTGTAGGCTGCGCAAACCACAGGCCTTTTTTTTGGGCAAGCCTGCATTCGAGGCAGGCCTTCTGTTGAAGAATTTTATATAAATCCTGTGCTAACAGTAATCCTCCTACCCCCCGCTACCACAGCTGTGGATAGTGTGGCATGCTCACGCTTTATGTCTCCTTCTTGCAAACTAGGCCTATATACCCAACCATTTACGTCTTCAAAAAATAACAACTTGCCATAAGAACTTGCCTTCATATCTTTGGGCTTCATTCAGCATTTTGTTCTTCCACTGGAAATGAGTCTTTTACATTTGCTGCCTGCTGCATCCTTTCTGTTTGTATTGTTTAGAAAATGTTTGACGTCTTGAGTTAGGCTAATGCATTAAACATTGTTTGCTGGTAACCAGCCACAAATAGCCTACAGATTCTTGCGTGCGTACATTCTCTATTCTCTCCAAAATGTGCCCGTTCTATAGGCTGGCCAAGTGCGTAATTCTTCGGCATAAAGCAGATGTATTTGTTTATTGTACAGAAAAATAAAAATAACCTGTCAAGCAGTCAATTGACTACATTGCAGTCAATAAGTAGGGCAAATTACGAAACCAAAATGTGGGTCATAGTTGTCTAAGCCTCTGCTGTGAGGCCAAACCCCTGAACAAAGACGCATTGATACAGTATCTGCAATAGAGTTTTTTTTTGGCGAAACAAGCTCACAGCCGAACATGTCATAGCACTGAAGGGAGAGGCAACTGGCATGTGATCTCCCTACGGGCCAATGGGATGTACAAGTTTTCTCCTGTGCCTACGATATTTAATCCAGTGTTTTGTCAAGTTGCAAAATGCTATTCGTTTTAACCAATTTTTATGATAGTATGAAGTACTTTTTGTATAGGGTACTATCTTAATTGCTTTATACTCAATACTTGACCAATGGCTATTGCATCTGTCTATTGAAAGTGAGAATGTGGCATGTGATCTACTGTGTAGGCTTCATACAATAAAAAAAACAGATTGCTAATGGCCTACAAGCTGATCTTGGGTGCGTTTCCCGTACAACTACGGAGGTTAGCTTTTTACTAACAGGATGCATCGTTCAACTACCCAACATGTAAGTTACGACTGTTTCCCAAAAGATGTCAGCCACCGTTGCACAGCAGTTACCAGTCCCCCAGGCGCGCGGGAACCTATTTTTTTTTGACCAGGGGTGCTGAATTAGAGTTCTCAACGGGCCTGAAAATTACAACCCGACCCGACCCGGCCCGTGGCTTTTAAAGCCCGGACCCGATGTAGCCCGACGTAAAACATAGGCTACGTTTTGACTGTTAAACCCTGACTTTATTTAGGCCTATATGAAGATTCAACACATTAGCGTGACAATTTACTTGTGATTTTCAATGAACGGTGATTTTCTCCTCTTCCGGCGTATCGTGACGGAAGAACCATGCCAACTTTGGATGTGGTTATCTTAGCGATACTTTTTGCAATAGGCCTACCCTCGATATACATATCGTTGGAAAGCTTAGTTTATTGCCGTTCATGTGAGCACAATAACTTAATTTTGTAAATTTTACCAAAGCGACTGGTTTCGCCTTGCAGGGTCACATATTTCATCAGCACCTTGCATTTTGAGTATTGCAAATAACCTGTAGAATTCATCAGAATCCAGCACCACTCCAAACAATTTCCAGACCTCTGATTTCCCCACTCCTGTAGTAGCGACGGTGAATTCACCTGCGGCAAGTAAGTTTAGCCTACTTTTCACCAACTCCATCTTCTTCTCCAGGCTAAAGGCGTGCCCCTGCCCCTCTCCATGATGCACGTTGCACGTAGCAGCAGACTTTCTTTACAGTGAACAGCTGCGATGATTAATAAATGTTTTTTTTCACTGAGCAGAAAAGGTTAAGCCCGAGGTCCGACCCGACCCGAGTCATTTGCTTATATTTTCGACCCGAACCCGGCCCGAACCTGTGGGTCCCGTTGGGTTTGTCGGGCCGACCCGACCCGTTGAGAACTCTATGCTGAATAACAAAAATAATGGATGTCCGACGATTTCTCCCCTCCTGGAGATGTTTCGGATTTTGACTGCTAAATACGTAATTTTAGCGCGGTGTGCGGGTGATAGAGAGAAGTTTTAGAAAAGTCCTGGGCAGCCACAAATTCCAATGTTCCGCGACAGCAATCCGAAGCCACCTCGCCCACCCTAACCCCACAGAAGCGCACTTGACATCATTAGCCTATTTCAGTATAGCTAAGGAAATTCAATTACTTTTCTGATCGTCAAAACCACACCAGAGATGTTAGGCTTTAAATATGGCTAATAATCAGGCTGCAATGATCTCGCAAATAATTTCTGAATAGCCTAAAGTGTGTCGTCTCCACAGCAAGTGTCCTAATAATTTCTTAGCGACTAGGATAGTGAAATGATTTCACTAGCTATACATTTATTAATTTTGCAAAACTGTAAAGTTTCTTTCAGCTTATCCATGCTTTTTTGAATGTGTAAATCGGATAGAATATGTAGACCTATATCAACCGTACATCACATAGGCCTAGCTGAAACCACGCTACGGTTCTTACAGTAACTCACTCACGTTCACGTTGATCTCTAACTGTTCATTTTTAGTAGCCTATATTCAAACCTATCCATAACCCTTTTTTGTTATTTGACTCATCATTTCACATACAAAAATATAAATAATGTCAGACAGCGAATTAGTACGCTGCACCCTCAGCACCCCCCTTCCCGCGCCCTTGCAGTCCCCTGTCCAAGAGTTGGAATCTGGGTTAAGATTTTGACAACAATATTGACATCGTTGTTTACCTAAGTTTATCTTTTGTGCAGATCATATTATCAAAATTAGAATCAGCCTTCTTGGCTTGGTTTGCGTAAACTAACAAGGACCCCCCCCCCCCCCCTCCATGAAAATCAAAGGCTACATATTCTCAGCTGACTCGTCAAAAAGTGCGCACCACCTTATTATTATCTGCAGGTGTGTGACTTTTACTTACGTGCACATGGCTGCAAATTGACTTTTAATTTATGTATTTTCTGCCTTGGGCATTTTAAAATATGGATGTATGGTGGTTAGAAGTGTAAATATCAATTAGAAACTAATGTAGTGTAACGATGCATTGGACTATGTAAGTTCCAAATATGAATGTAATTCTGCGTCATAAAGCAGATGTATTTGTTTATTGTACAGAAAAATAAAAATGACATGTCAAGCAGTCAATTGACTACATTGCAGTCAAGAAGTAGGGCAAATTAATTTACGAAACCAAAATGTGGGTCATAGTTGTCAAAGCCTCTATAGCGTATAGCCTGTTAAAAACGTCGCAGAAGCCTACCCAAGGCTACAGATTAATTCGGAACAGTTATTTCTCTACTGGCTCAATTATCACACCACTGTTTTGATTTGCGTAGTTGCGTTACCCCAACACTGACAATAATGTAGACAGCAAATTTCGATTTCGATTTTCGTTACCACCGTGTAGTCAAGCCTTAAGCCATACCCAAGTAGCCTAAATCGAGGTAAATCGAGCTTTTTCAGAAGGGGCGGCAGGCAGAGCAATGTACAGTGGCAGAGCAACGCACAGTGGCTGAAAGTGGTACTAAAGCTTCACGCAGCTTCACGTCTCGTAATGCGCGACTGAAGTGGCCATTTGAAAGCGATGCCCACTGTAGCTGCTGCAGTTACAGTAAATGCAGTGGCATTTCAAGAAACAGTAGCCATTGTGCGAGATTCCTAGCATGTGTGAGTCTTCTAGTTTGTGTGTTTGTATCTGTGTGCAGGGGCAGAGGAAGAAAGAGGGAGAGAGAAAAAGAGAGAGAGAGAGAGAGATCCAAAACAAACTGAGAATTGTGCCCACATCATCGGTCCCCACCTTAGCCCAGGGCACATGCTGACTGACAGCGAGCTATTTTTACCCGCCTGGATGACATTTGTGTTATTTGGAAACGTGATTTTTGCCCAGCCGGGTGAGAGAGGCTGCGGCGGGTGGAGGAGGCTGGTGAGGGTGTGTATGGTTGTGGGTGGAGATGAGGGTGGGTTGGGGTATAATCCATCACTCGGCAGGATGAAGACGTAAGTGTTGGAGATGGGAGCACATGCATGAGTGCCATGTTGGCTCAAGGAGGATTCAATTTAAACTTTGAGGAAGCATCAGGTTTGCCTACGAAGGAGAGTACCTCCACTTGTCTGTTTGTGTGTATGGCTATGTTTGTGTTTGTGTGTGTGTGTGTGGGGGGGGGGGGGGTGCATATCTATGTGGATATAAATATCTGAGTGTTTAAATCTCTGTGTGTGTATGTACAAAAATGCACCGAAATCTGAAATCTTGTCTTGTGTTTTTTTTTTCAGTAGAGGCCACATAAAATAACTCTGTCTGGTTCTGAAATTGCAGGCAGAATATTAGCTACATGAAAATGTATTCATCTCAAGGCCAAGCAACTCAGCCTCTGACTAGGCCCAAAATCTTTATTACCATATATATGAAAGCTACCAAGAACACATATATTATTGGGCATATCCTTCTTATTCTGACAGCGGTAGAATTTGGGATGGGGGAAACACATCATTCCATTGCATCCCTTCAAAAAAGGGCATTTTGAGGCAAAACCAGACTTCCAGGAATTAATTTCTATAAAAAGAGGTCTGACTTCAGGGAAAACACACATCCATTAGTCATGTGATGAATTCCCCGTAACCCACACACACACACACACACATCCATTAGTCATGTGATGAATTCTTCTTAATGTTTTTCTTCTTCTTCTTTTGCTTCAGTCTCTCCATACTTTTTGTGAGTGTAAGTCTTATTAGTCAGTAGTCAGTGTTATTCTGCCCTACCCAGGCCAGTCTTTACAAACCTGTATTATGCCCAGTGGAAAGTGTTGACATTTACACTTAAGAATAAATGTCTCGTAGGTTGGCAGCCCACCAACTGTTAGATTCGTATTTCTGTGTTCATGGCGGGGAATTGCTTGCTGATCTATCTGATGAACCGTCTCATTTTGTATTCCAACATAATTGGTCTGGAACAAGCGTGCCCTTAAATAAATAAACAAATATGTAAGAAAAAATGAAAAAGCAGAGGCAAATAAGTTTTTACATGAATAAATAAATAAATAAATAAATAAATAAATAAATAATCATCTGCCAGAGTACATGAGAAAGAAATGGGGAAATGACAGTACCTGCTGATAGTCCTCCTCATCTTCCTGAGGACATGAAACTTCGGAGGAAGATTATTTTTGGAAAGAGTAAAGAACATTCAAATTGAACACAATCCAACAAAATGACCTTTCGCCCCTCAAAGCTCAAATCTGCCACTTAAAGGAAGGACCTTCTGTCAGCCTAATAAGGGAGGCCTATGAATAGGAAACACATTTTAGACACTGTGTCACGTAACAAATATATTTCACAAACGTATGACATTTGCATGTGCCAACCTTTTCTTGCTCTATGAACTCCTATCACTGTCTTGTCAGGGATGACGCTGTGTTTGGTGTATTTAAAGAGAATGCAAGTAATATCTGGGTTTGGGTCATAACTGTGAGATTTTATTGCCTCTGTAGAATGTACTAAGTGTGAGATTAACTTGCAGATAGTGTTCCATCTACAGTGTGCATCACATTTAAAAAAAAATCTATTCCAGCATTTTGTTGTTAAGTGGAATAGCATATTGCATTCTTAATTGAAAACTACTCAGATCAAATGTGTACTGCGAATAGGAATGACTGAGTACTGATTCATAATAAATCAAAGGCTTTTCTTAAAGTTATTTTACAAGCGAGCCCATAATACGTGAGGAGTGTTTTGGAGAAAGAAGCTCAAGGGATGTGTGCCAGGTGAATCCAAATCTGGACCTATCAGTATTCAGCTCAGGCAGTACCCTCACGAGTCTGTCTCATTACCCACAATTCCCTGGGAGAGTGATCTCACCTGCCCACTAACGATCGGTTAAGGAAAGCCAGGGCAGCATGACAGACGTCCGTCATCATTTGGTCGGGACAGACGCAAGGGAAAAAAATGAAAAAAGCGAAGGGGGAAGGGGGATTTGGGATGGGAGGGGGGCATCTATCCTCATTGTGTCCGTCCTCTGGCATCAGTGTCCCCAGTCGCGTTGCAGGTGGAGGGAGGTGGGTGGGTGGGTGGGTGAAGTGCCATCCTCCAGGGAATGTCACAGAGACGTGCCACTGACACTCCACGTATCGAGTTTGGCATTTGCCAACTGCAATGCTGGGTAGGGCTGTGTGTCGCAAATTAAAACAGCAGACATGGACAGCTAGAGAATGATGAACGGATGAAATCTGTTTGGATCCTTGCACTTGTCATGGCAGTTAGCATGTGCGGCTAAACTTAATTAAAATCTAAAGTTGTGCTGGAGGGCCAAGCATGTTTGTGAGAAAAAACAGACAGAAAGAGAGAAGGAGGGATGGATGGAAGATTGAGAAAGAGAGACATTTTGTTTTTTGGGATGCTGGCATAGCCTTGTCAGTCTGTTTCTTTTCACCATGGAAACAATCATCTGCAAGGAGTAAGTGATAGGCGTGAGGTTTCTGTGGTTACGAGAGGGAGGGAGATGAGATACAGCCTCTCAATAAGATTCAATTAACTGTCAATTTACCTTTGCTACAAGCAGAGTGCAATAGGAGGTCTTCAACATAGAACAGTCTAACACATTTCAGAATTAATTGGTTTTTATAATTGGTTGATATGTGTGCTAAAGGCAAGAGAAGAAGCAAGAACACAAATAAAGAAATAAGTAAAAGGCAAATTGCCTCGAAACTCAAACTCCAAGAGCAAGAGCATGTGAAGGTGACCAAGATGCATCTGCCATCAGTTTTCTGATTGTTATCTAATCAAGAGCGCCACATGAATTTAGCCATGCCAGACATGCTAGTCATTCAGCAACCTTCACGTCCTGTGACCGACTAGAAAACAGTCTTCAGGCAGAGGAACGTATCTCATTGTATGGGCCATGTAACAGAACACGCATCCACCAACAGTTTAGGTACTTTATTCAATTCCACATTACAAGTAAATTTTCATTAGGAATCAAATGTTTTGAATGATCAAACATATTAAACCATATCAGCACATTGTATGACAATACAATCTCAGGGGTACAGAAAACATCTCCTTTTCCAAATAAACATGCTTCCTATAATGGCTGAAATTGATCAGTACTTTACCAACTGTTTGGCTCTTGTTTGGCTCTTGTTTCAATAGCCCTACAATACATAGTCCATGGGTCACCAGCCTGTGTACATGCCCTAGACTACTAAACACCAGCACAATAAGCTGGCATCTGTAGCCAAAGTTTTCAATGGTAGATATTAATGATTGATATTTTACAGTCTTAGAAAGGTAAGAGTCCTCCATAAACAGATCAAATGCACATGCTACTTCAAATAGCTTAACTTTTTCTGGAATGTTGAGATATGACAACAATATCTGGTGTATTTGGTATTCCTACAAAAGTGTTTGCAGGTGAGTTAAACCAATCAGACTGTACAGTAGTGTGTTTATAGATTTTTTCATCAGCCACACAGGGAATCTGAACAGCAATGAGATCCACAAGTCGGTTGTGTCTGGCCATATACAGTCCTTTAAGTGATGTGCAACTGTTAATAATGTCACACACACACACACACACACACACACACACAAAGAGAGGAATCTCCTGACTCATTAGGGCTTTTGGATGGCGGCTGGGGTAGATGTGCTCTTATCCGGCCGAAGTGTATTTAGATTACTTCTGACAGCTCTTCAAGCATGGCACTGATCAGAATTCGGCCGGCGTCGGATAGGAAGGTCATTACTGAATGCAAATAAATGTTACACGAGATAAAGGACTGACCTGAGATTACACTGAGAAAAAAAAATAGTGAAAGGTCAAATTTACATTTTTCTTTCCCTCCAACTCTCTCTCTCTCTCTTTCTCTTTTGGAGACTTTTTCTCGTGGTCCTTTTTTCCTATTAGATCTTTATGTGCTTCTGACAGGCTGCATGATTGCACTGGACTGTGCAGATCATTCTGAGAACTCCACAGGAGGCTCAGAGCCTAAGGTATGGCTCCTTGGATCTGAACACACAAACACACACACACACACACACACACACACACACACACAAACACACACTCACACACTAAGGTATGGCTCTTTGGATCGGAGCACTTCAAACATCTGCACCTCTGGTAACATTTTATCAGTGAATGGCTATATTTACTTCATACAATTTGAAATATTTCTCTTTTGCTGCCCTTCTCCATCTCTCTCTCTCTCTCTGTCTCTCTCTCTCTCTCTCTCTCTCTCTCTCTCACACACACACACACACACACACACACACACACACAGAGACACTCCCACAGAAGATTCTCATTTAAGCCAGGCTTCTCCAATGCAGTTGCCTTTCACAGGTCCTTGTGATTAAACTTGTGCTTCCGGCTGTCTGATTATCACCATGGCGTGCGCTCCTTTCCAGAGGAGGCTGGTGACAAACAGAGGAGCCATGCGGATGGAGGGAAGGTGAGAGGGAGGGAGGGAGGGAGAGAAGGAGGGAGGGAGGGAGGGAGGGAGAATAAAAAGGGGGAAAGGAAAGCTCTGCCTGAGGCATGTTGACATCCAATCTGGCACAAGTCCTCCACATCCTGATATACTTATGAAAAAAAGTCAATGTACACTCTCAAAGTGATGGAGAGGGGAAAACATATGACTGTACCTTTCTCTCTCTCACTCCAGTCTCCCCTCCTCTCTCTCTCTCTCACACACACACTCCACTCTTCTCTCCTTTCTCTCTCTCTCACACACACACACTCCACTCTTCTCTCCTTTCTCTCTCTCTCACACACACACTCCACTCTTCTCTCCCCTCTCTCTCTCTCACACACACACTCCACTCTTCTCTCCTTTCTCTCTCTCTCTCGCTCTGTTTTGTTTGCCTCTGTATCCCTCTTGGAGAGCTCCCTTCGTACTCCACTCTCATAATGACATATTGAGTAGTTTGCTGGGATGGGGACGGGACTTGGCTCATCTAAAAAAGATTCTTCCCTGTATGCATAATTAATCACAGGTCATTTTACAATGTGGAGACCGGGGATCTCTCCTCTCCTCCTGCCCTTGCCAATCACGCTAATGTCACTGAGGCAGCTTTATGCACGAGTGGCGGGCCCAGGGCCCGATAGGCCACATGTGTCCAATGACATTACTGTAAGTCTCAGATGCCGCAAGATGGTCACCTCGGCTATCGGAATGAGGAGGAGATGTTGTTTATTTTTCCGCCCATATTCCCCCCCCCCCCCCCCCGTGCCCAAACGCTGTCCTTTCCGAAGACAACCCTCTACTCTGTCTCTCTTTTTCTCTTCCTCTGTGTCCCTCTCTTCTCCTCTCCTCCCCCCTTGCTTGGGTGAAAGATTTGCTGTCTTTCTTTCAGCACCCCAGTGGCAGTAAACAGGAGTGTCACCAGGAGGTCAGGATTTACAGGCAAACCAAAGGAGATGTGATGAAGGCAACGATGACGATGCTGTCATCCAATTTATCTGAAGTGGAGGGAGATAGATCGAGAGACTCCATGTAATCCAATTCATACAGTTTATTAATTCTGGTCTATGACATGTCAAACACACCCACCCACACACACACACACACCACATGCACACACCCACCCACACACATATATACCCCCCCCCCCCCCCCCCCCACACACACACACACACCCCCACACACACACACAAATAAATCATAGCAGGCCCAAATGCATGTTTACACCACCAGTCTTAGCTTTGTGTTCTGAGGGCTTTTTCTTTGACGCTCTGTCAGCGTTCTGTCAGTGAAAGTAAAACATCAGTGGTATCATTAAGTGCCATCAGCAGCGAACTGAGTGAAAAATCAGAGAAAGTTGCATCATTTCACAGTTTGGGAGGTGTGTATGTGTGTGAGAGAGAGTGCGTGTATTTGTGTTTCAGCACTGTCAAACTAGGGGTATTGGAAGAGTTTCTAGAGCTGACACGAAGGCTTTTCTTTTTTGAGTGCAACAGCATTTCGCCTGTGTGTGTACCTTTTAACATGTCAGTGGTGTGTCACAGCCAAAGTAATGTGTGATTTTCATGCCCAGGGTAACTCAGAGAAGCAGAAAAGAGATGAACGTCTGGATTTACTTCTTTGTGTGGTGTGAACTTGCTTGCAACAAGGTTGATGATAAATATACTGTAACAATTAACGGTACAAGTTAAATATTATATAAATACAGATGTTTCCATCGACAAACATTACAACCTTCGACAAATGTAATACATTTCATTATGTGGTGAACATCTGTGGAGACATACTTTTACATCTGATAACAGGTATAATTTTACTATTTTACTACTACTTCAGTGAATTATTAAATTTGATCCCAAATAATCTGTACATAATCTGCAGTATCTGGGGACTGTGTAACAAGTCGGCATACTCCGAGATATCTAGGTGAATCTAAGGGTACTGTATGTGGTGTGCAAGGGAGAATGCTGTAGAAGTGAAGTTCCTAATCTACCTTTTTTCTCTCAGTGGAAGAAATGTCCCCTTCCCACATCCAGAAGGATTGGACAAGCCCTGGAATAGAATCATCAGCAGGACAAACATAATCTGTCCTCAGCCATCCTTTATTCTTTTCTGATAAACCCAGACTTTGAAATGGATGGCTTGGACTGTAAATATGACCAAAATATGTATTCATCCATTTTATCCACACACGCCTCTGACAAATCCTGACTCGTTTGGTTCCGGTTGTCCTGCACTCTCCATTTGCCATTAATTCTGCCAGGGAAACGTTCACTCCTTGCTTAGCTAAATATATTTTTGTATATATATATATATATATATATATATACCCATGGCGAAGGAATTCCTCTTTGACTTGGTGCTACAGGATTGTGTCAGCCGTGTGCGAAAGTGAGTGCGGAGACTGGACGATCTCTGGTGTGTCTGTGTGTGTGTGTGTGTGTGTGTGAGAGAGAGAGAGAGAGAGAGAGAGAGAGAGAGAGATGTGGAGAGACTGGACGATCTCTGGTGTGTCTGTGTGTGTGTGTGTGTGTGTGTGTGAGAGAGAGAGAGAGAGAGAGAGAGAGAGAGATGTGGAGAGACTGGACGATCTCTGGTGTGTCTGTGTGTGTGTGTGTGAGAGAGAGAGAGAGAGAGATGTGGAGAGACTGGACGATCTCTGACTGTAGTCTCCAGCATCCTCTACAGCAGGGATTCCCAAACTGTGGTACGCGTACCCCCGGTGGTACGCGAGCTGCCACTAGGGGGTACGCGAGATGAAAAGGGCAATGGCGGAAAGAAGTGAAAAATGATTCATTAATGAAATAATACATAATTTCGAATCGGGTTATAATGATATGGAAACGTGAAATTAAAGGAAATCATTTGTAAACTATAATAGGCTATGTTTTCACAGTTTCGTTTAAGTATAGGCTAGGTAGAAGGCTGTGTAAACATGGAAAACTGGCTAAAAACAGGGACACTGTCCAAAAGGCCTAATTAAAGCGGTCGAAGAGGAGAAGCGAGAGAAACAGAGCAGGACACAGGTAACGATGGAATGGGATGGGGGGCAGACTAATGAAGGTGGAGATGGAGCACAGAGGATAAAAGAAAGAACGAAACAGAAAAGACTGTGAAGAAAACGAAAGTATGATGAGGCATATAGCCCTCGGCTTCACGTGGATTGTGAGACAGACTGCCCAAAGCCACAGTGCGTGGTCTGCAGTGAGATGCTATCTAACCATTCTAATGTGGTTCTCCACACTGTTTTTTTTTTTTTTGCGTGAGAGCTCATAGACCAGTTGCACATTTTGATTTTGTTATCATGTAGGGCGGCTAATTAAACAACGATGCCTGGAATGCGTCAATAGAATGTGTTACTTTTTTATGTGTTGGATGGTGGGGGTACGCGAGCCAAGTCAGGATGTAGAATGTGGTCCGCGGGGAAAAAAGTTTGGGAACCGCTGCTCTATCTTCGTCTTCTTTGCCATACAGCAGTGTGAACACTCTTACACTAGAACGTCTCTCCAAAAATAAAAAAGTAAAAGTGACAGTGAGGTTATAGCGTATGAACCACTTGGGAGCTATTTATGCATTCATTCATTATTTTATTCTTTTCCCATTCCAAAAAGAGTTTTTGTTTGTTCCAAGAAGAGTTTTTGCTTTTGTGAAGAGAACAGCCTTGCGTGGAGATAACCAAGGCAGTGGAATGGGTGATACATTCAAGAGAAGGACATGTTCGAGGACTGAGAAGGCCATAGGTACACACACACACACAAGTGAATGATGTATGGTCATTATTATGCATTTTACACCTCCAGATGATTGGAATGCTTCCATGTTTTATTATTGTTTCCATATTCCACTGTTCAAGTTAAATTTCAAGTATTTTATTGTCATGTACTCATAACATTTATTATAAGTAATGAAATTGTTGTGCTCAAAAGCCAGCTCAACTTTAAATAATAAATTAAAAGTAGTGATTAATATTGTGTGTGTGTGTATGGGGGGGGGGGGGGGGTGAAAGCGGCTTGCGAGACAGCAAAACTTATTTGCTAAACATGCCTTGTATGTACATGACTGTGTGTTTTTTTCTTTCTCTGATGCATCTTTAATTTTAACAGGCTATTTCACTTTGTTAACTTGTATTTAACCCTTCAATTACTATTGACTTTTCCCATATTGATTCCTGTTCTTCGAAACTGCGACTCAAAACGTTAGCAGCTGTGGCAATTCAGCATTGCATTGTCCAATATGAATTCTTACCAGGTTTACGTGAATGCGTAATAATGCGTGGATGTATCTAATGTATAAACATTTCTTTCGCTCTCTCTTTGTCTCTAGGAATCGGAGCGTTGTGAACTTTGCTGCCCCCTCCCCCACCCCCCTGCCTTGTGTGCCAGTCCTGTTTATGCACTCTTATGCACATTTATTCACAGCAGGGGTGTAACTGCTGCCCGTTTCATGAATATTCCGTCCTCCTTGAGTTGCGCGGATTGATAAAACAGCTGTCAGGCATCAGCGCATGGCCATGAGGTGTCCATTTCCATTAATGAGCTGTGTGTTTAGGATCAAACGGCGCTCATAAAAGGCATCAGGAGGAAAGACGGGGGCCAGTGCAGCGCCTGCCTGCTGGGTGTAATCCACCATGCGTGGAGCGACCCCAATCAACACACGTAAATCATGAATTAATGAATCGGGGTGGGGTGGGGGTGAACAGTGAGGGTGTGGCAACGACTGCCCCGGATGTGGAAATGGACAACGTTATGTGTCTCTACTGAGCGTGTGCAGTGCCTGAGAGTCAGACACGGTGTGCTGTTGATGGTGGATGAATTTGTTTTCTTGTGCCACCCCCCCTCCCTTTCCCAAGGAGTGAGAAGTCAATAACTCTTACCTCGTTCGAAATGAACTGAATTCAATCAGGTTAGCATTTTAGAGTTTGATTACGGGTCCTGAGTGACAATTAAATGTTATTATATAAAAAAAAAAGTTGTGTAACTTAATTCCGCACTGTTATTTGGTCTTTCCCTCAGACACTCACACACACACACACACACACACACACACACACACACACACACAGCTCTCTACCTCCTGCACAGCGCCGACAGGATTTCTCTCTAATTGTTGCTTAGGCTTGTGCGAATTTGCCAGTGCCTTTTGTGACAACCTTATTCAATCTAACTTCGACTACGGGGCAAACATTATTCAAAATAGTCTCTCCGATTGGATTAGAGAGGTGGCCAGGGGGAGGACGAATCCAGCGACAGGGTTTCACCTCCCAGCATGCCTCATTCCTAGGGGGGCCTCAGCAAGGGCTGCCAAGCCGAGCCAATCAAATGCCACGCCGCAGAGAGGAAGAGAAAAAAATCATCCCTGTCTCTCACTCCTTCCTCCCATTAAATCTGTGTGATTGACAGCGAGGTGAATGCTTTTGGAGAGCTTGGTAGCTGATGGCGGGTTGGTCTGACAGTGAGGATGACAGCCGTGAAGTTGACGTTGATGGTCACAGATTGATCAGTGGAATGATAAGGTAGTTAATGGGATCAATTGTTATCGTGTCTATAAGTCATAATTGATAAGTGGTTCATGGTAATGACTCGTGGTGGCACATGCCAAGTTTACGTCAGAGAGGGGTCTGGAGAGACACAGAAATGCGGACCAGTGTCATTTACCTTTTACAGAATTCTAAAATGGAATGCAGATTAATGTCATTTACCTTTTACAGAATTCTAAAATGGAATGCAGATTAATGTCATTTACCTTTTACAGAATTCTAAAATGGAATGCAGTACATGTGCTTTTGTCATTTACATATGTGTGCCACTGTGGGGCTCTGAATTTATCCATGTTTTACATTCCACAGGAGCGGCAATTCCTCAGACTATTAGATAATCAGATAACAATGTTAGAAACTCAGATAACAATGTTCTGCTGCTGCTACTACTGCTTTAATGCATGTCCATATTTCCTTTTTCCTTTTACTTTTGTGTTTGGCTATTTCAGTTCTGTTTGCTAACATGTTAGTTCTGCAGGAATGAAGAAACAGTATTGAGACAGGCTGTCTCTCTGAGATTTTGAATATCCTCTGATGTGTAAAACATTTCTCCCTATTGCATTCCCTTAATGACACATCAATCGGACAAACTAACAAGAGCCTCATTGAACTGATGAGAAACATTTCAAGATGCCTAGAGATGCTGTATTCTCCCAGTACTGGTTAGTGAATGAATGGACGAGTGATAAGACTGTGTTCAAAAATAAATCACTATAATATATTTCTGTTTGTATTTATATAAGCATATGTGCATATACAGCCCACTGCCACATAAATGACTGATGTAATAATAGTGAGCAGCACAGATTGCTTGCACTTAGTGCTGTTTTCAAGATGGATATGTGATTCCTCACATTTAGCGTAGACCAACACCATCATATTTAGCATAGACCAACACGCTAAAGGACAATTTACACCATAACCGTTTGTGGTTACCCTTTACTTTAAGTTCCTACATATGAGTGACATGACACTGTCATAACCCTAACACTAACTCTAACCCTAACTTGTCATGACAAAAACCGAATGACATTTGACAGAAGGGTAACACTTCATTTGGCGGTGTCGACATGAGTGACATGACACTGTCATAAACGTGTCATAAACATTGTCATTACAAAGACATCCCAAACATATTTAATGTCAACTTGTCATGACCAAGACTTGTGGTAATGCCAATTTGATTATTGTCAAGTTGTCAAGACAACCCAAACAATGTCAACTTGTCATGGCAAAAATGGTATGACACTTAATGACAGAATTTATGACACGTTTATGACAGTGTCATGTCACTCTTATGTCGACACTGTCAAGTAAAGTGTTACCCACCGTTCCATATCAATTCTTTGCAACAATGGAATCAACTGTACTGTAAAGAAGCTAACTGTCCATGATATCGCTGTTATAGGGCCAAAGAAAGTTGTACAACAAACTGAAGCTTCTTTTTAAACAGAACTGCTTATTTATGCAAAGGGCCTGAGGCACCGAAGTAGTTTAGTAGTTACAGATTACAATTTCAAATAAAACACACACGACTACATATCCATTACATGTGAAAACATTAAAAAATTATTTTATTAACAGCCTGCAGGCCAGGGTAATCTAATATTACTGCATTAACATCAACTCGCATGGAATTATGGGAACACTCAATGCGCCTCTTCAACCCTCTGCTGAAACTGCAAGCGTAGATTGCTTGCTTATAAACTCGCACTGCGCAGAAACAAAACTTAATGTAGCCTAACTTATTTAACCGTCCAGAAACCAAATAAAATCATTCATATGCATACAATCCCCAATATGCGTGAATTAGGCCATTAAAGAAGGCCATCTTACGAGCCTTTCATTGTGCAAAATCGTCAACGATGTTCCCAATATTTAATGCTCTGGCTCTCATATTTTCAATGGACAGGATAGCTAACCCACGGAGCCTCTCCTGCCCCATGCTGCTCCTTAGGTAGGCCAATAGGTCTTAATAAGTTTGAGTTTGGAAAAAGATCGCTTAGCTGTTGCCACAGTCAGGCTCGGACTGGTAATCTGTACAACCGGGCAAATGCCCGGTGGGCCGGTGACCTGCGGGATTTTTTTTTTTTTTAATAAAAAAAAAAAAGTTATTTAGCCTATTTGCGGCCCGTCATGTAGGCCTAGGTCTAGCCTATAAATGCAGTTGCATCCATTTGGCTTGGGGGGTGACAGGTCAATCATTTTGGCCTCTTCATGACAGGTTCAGTGTGTGTTACGATCGCGCCCCCCTGCCCCACCCCTCAAGTGGATTTGTCCAAGCAGCCGCTAGTTCGAGTGTATGGTAGCCTAGGCTGTATAAGTGGCCTCCGCTGGCTGGTGTTCACATTATTGCAGTTTAACCGTAAACAGCAAACAGAGGTCTAGTTTTATTCCATAAATATATTGTTTTTATAGACGTTAGTTGCACGCGCTACCAAGAGCTCATTTACAGTAGGCCTACTGCACCACGTAGGCTACTGTAGTGCGGTTCTGTCAACATAAAAAAAAAACTACGGGTAGCCTACAATTTTCGCACAACTTGGTGGAAAAGTAGCACAGGTTAAAGAAAACCCATTCATTTTTGGAGCTGATCCTACTCAAAAGGAACTTCAAAGTATTTCCCATATAGTAGGCCTATCCTTTTAGCTCACAACGACAGTGAAAGTGAAACTTGGAAAGTGGTATCTCCACAGAGTGTTACATTAGATGCACAATCAATCGCGAGTGGATGCAGGTAAAAAGTAGGCTATCAACTGGTAGCCTAGTAACGGTATTGCAAAATGTGATGACGGCACACAAACTAGGGCAAAAACGTTTAGTAGGCTATACACTTGTGGTGATAGCCTACAGTTAATGTGAATCGCGGACTATAACCAAAGTTAGGAGAAGATTTGCACCAAATAAAGGCTGTGTTTGTGTTTCTAGCCTACAACATGTTGGCACAAAACGTAATTTCTGTCAACTATGACTATGTCCATGTTCAGTAGCCTATATTTTTCATTTAGTCAAGCAGTGACGTGGTTTAATGCATGGGGTAACATGACGTGAGACAGACAGAAGATGAGCCTGTCTTTAGTAGCCTATCCCTGAATCCTGTCCCTCTCAATTTCAAAACAGTTAAAAACGGTGTGATTAGCACATTAAAAATCCCGGAGAGACAGGGCCGTTTCAAGGAATTTGGGGGCCCCAAGCAAAATGGACATGGAGGCCCCCCCCCCCCACCCCCCACCGCACGCAAAGCCTACAGGAACCACCGCATAGCCATACAGTTTAAGTTCACCCACAGTTTATATAAATACAAAATTTTGACAGTGCAATACTGCAGTTGCATATATATATATACTGTGCATTAGTTTTGAACATTTGCAAAAACACCACCGTACCATAAAATCCAATATAAATGTAAAAAAGTGCACAATAACTAAATCCAACATACTTAAACACACACACACACTCACATTAACATTTTTCAGTTCTCACAAAGTGAGAAAATAAAACACTGCCATCTTATGAAGAAAAAGGATGCATTGTTCAAACTATAAAGAGTGCAGGTTGTATAGCAATTTAGAAATCCAACATAAATACAAGTACACACACACACATAAGATTAACCTTTCAGGCCATCTTCATCAGTGGAGGTATCCTTAGGAAGAGCCTGAGGGCTGAGAAATTTAAGCAAAGCACCTTGAGGGAGAAAGAAAAGATATGTTAGCATTTCCATATTTTTATATTCAGAAGGGATGCAGCTGCTTTCACAACTACCAATGCTTACTGTAAAAACATCCCAAGCTAATGTTATACATTGACCTAGGCCTACTTGTAGCTTAACATAGCATTTAAGCATTCTGCTGTTTGAGAATTAGACAGACGCACCTGATGCTTTAAAGACAGTAAACAGCTGGCGTGCATGAATACTAGCCTACTAGACATGAATGTTCCAGTCTGCTTTGATGCACGGAATTTATCGTGTAGATTATCACGGTCAAATAGTTACTATAGCAGAGAAGCTATGGCACTTTCATCAAAACCTTTTACAAAGCTATAGCAATGTTATGTCATTAAATACGATAAACAGTGATTCTGGAACAGATTTGCGTCTTCCTTATCCTGTTAATAAACATATTACAGTATGTAACCATATTCCGTCCGTTTGAAAAAAAAAGTTGCGCTAACTGTTCTAGTTTGTTACAAGCAGCATGGGCCGTCAGGCAGGTAGTTAACATAAACATTTTTTGCTAGGCTAGCCTTCCTGCTGCGACATTACACCATTTGTACAAGACAATTAGAGTTATTTTATCCAGTGTAATTTATCACTTACCACTATCTTGTTTTTTCTTGTCATCCTATTCCTTTCTCTTCTGGCTTCCGGACACATAACTCTGCTTCATCATGACTGCCTGTTTTATATTTTCGCGGCAGCAGCAGAGACCACAAACCTGGCTGGCTGGCTCCTGTCAGCGACTACTGAGAGGGGCCCCCTTGAGGGGGATCCCGGTATTGCACTCGTTGTTGCACTTTACTGCATTATCAAAGGGGCGCTCACAGTTTGTCGTTGCATTTTATTTTTAACCAGTCGTTGTCTTGGGGCCCCTGGCCAGCTCGGGGCCCCAAGCAATTGCTTGGTTTGCTTGCCTTCTAGCGACGGGCCTGCGGAGAGACACACCCGGACCCCCGTGTTATTGTGATTAGGCTATAGGTCCAAATGTAAATGTTTGGGTTGAGTTTATGAAGTGTTGCTACAGCATAATACTGTGTTTGTAATTGCGGCAGCAATTGGGTCGTCGGTCCAGTGGTGGGCCGGTCGTGGAGAAAATTGCCAGGGCCGAATTTTGCTCCCAGTCCGACCCTGGCCACAGTCACGGGCAATGTCAGAAACAACATGAGTACACACTTCCCCGAATGTGGATGTTACACTGTCATAATCTACCACCAGCATTTTGGCAAGTTGAAAAATAGATGACTTCTGTGAAATCTCTGCTTTAAAGCAAGACCTGAATGAGAGGAGTTGTGTTGGGAATGTCGGTGCAATGTCCCTGCTATAATGGTCTGACAAACGTCTTGCCTTTTCAAGCAGTTCATAAACACATGCGAGTTGAAGGGTCATAGGACGTAAAGACTCAAACACATGACAAGTTTCTCGCATACTTGCAAATCTTTGGGAGAGCTGACTGATTATGATGTCCAGAGTTTATTAAATACCTGCACTTTGAAGTATCTCTCTGCATCAGTTAAGCGCTCATCTTCCGATAGATCGTCAAAGTGACGCTTCACTCTCCGTGCTCTAACAAAAAAGGAGGCAGGGCGGGGGTAGCGACGGGCCCTGGGAGGTCACGGGCCCTGGTGCGACTGCACTTGCTGCACCTACTATAGTTACGCCACTGCTGACCACCTTATATACGCTTTATTTATTATTATCGCCAAACAGCTTTAAATAATATAAACAGAGATCGGAGTGTGCGGCTGCTCTAGTCTTACTATTACAATAAACTTAATATGCACATGAAATTTGAGAAGTTATAATGTGAGAAGTTATAATGAGTCAGAATGTTTGATGTGTGTTCGATGTTGTGCATTCAAGGACCCTATAGGCCAGGTGTGTGTGGATACACACGTGTGTTGTTTTGATTAAGGGGGGTAGGGTCTTCTGTGCTGACCTCATGGTCTCTTGATGCTCACCACAGCAGGATTACATGATGCGTTATCAATTATTAATAACGACTTTGATTCTGCGGACATCAGATAAGTGCCCTGGCGAAAAGGGATCCGTCGCGAAACTCAACTCTCCCCCTGTCAAAAAAGAAGAAGGAAAAAAAAACAAAGGGAGGAGGAGTAGAGAGTCGAGGCATTCCAGAATAATCTCAGCCCCATGCGAGACTCTGATGAACCACATCAATCAGCATTTGCAAAGCAGACTCTGAAACCTGACAGAGAAAGAGAGAGAAACAGGCTGTAATGGAGACCGATCAATAAAGCTTATCTGTAATGCGTTTGGATCGTAAATATTGATCGTCCCTCTTATGGTCAAGACACATAGGTGTCTATGACTCAGACTCAGACAATACGAGCCCATCAAGAGATGAAAATAATTCAGAGATTTTTGTCAGGGAGCAGCTTATGATGATATATTTTCTTGTGTTATGAAAAGTAGAAATCTCAGGCTCAGGTAAAGAGACGTTCAGGCATTCTGTGAAATAAAATAGATGGAGGACTTCATAATGTGGTGCATTATCTTCATGGACGGCTGAAATGCTCCAAGGCCATCTTCATTCAATTTTTATTAAAGAATAACACGTGTGTTTGATTCCCATGCTGAAATTATTCATTTAAAATACCTCAGTGAGGTATTCCAGGCATTGTGTATGCGGGTATCAAATTCAGCATCTTTGAGTTTACTGCGTGATGAATATATGATGGATAGGTAACATACAATGGGGAAAAGAAAAATACATTCTTGCCACAACTTCACATTTTCATATGTAGGCTTAGCAATGTAATCAAGACAGAAATATTATATCACAATATTGCCACACAAGGACATATAGATTGCATTCACTTTTTTTGACATGTAGCATGGAGATGTTTTTTTGTTTTGTTATTAATGTGTTAAATGTCTTGTTTTAAAATGCTCTGATGTAAGTGATAAGAGCCTGTTCACTACCTATTCTGTCTCTGTTTGCACAGAGAAGCTGGGTATGAGTAGGAAGACTTGTCAAGGGGACAAGAACATGAGAAGATGTCTCATAGATACAACAGTCCCCTGATTCTATATATCATATTCCGTATTCCATAACATATAGAAGATGTATCATAGATCCAACAGTCCCTTGATTCCATATAACATATTCCGTATTCCATACTGTATATAGCATATTCCGTATTCCATATATAACATATTCCGTATTCCATATAACGTGAGATGTCTCATAGATCCAGCAGTCTCCTTATTCCACTACTTTCATGGAATTTACATGTGCTAGGGTGCTAAGTCAGCTGCCGGCCTGGCAACAGCATCACTGCCAGTCCAGTCCAGTCCACTACAGCTTATCTGAGTGCTAAATAGCTCTGACTGTGTTTTTTTGCTCTGCATTACGACCAGGTGTTGAGGTGAGTGACGTGCAGGGTATAAGGAAGGAGAACACACACACACACACACACACACACACACACACACACACACACCATCCAAGCAGCCTTTCGCAAGCCCAGTGGCAGATAACTTTTTTGTCAGGCAGGGTGTTCAACGTGGCGCGAAGATCACTGCAAAAACCTTGTGACCCTGGGCAAGGATTCAGTAAGCAGCTCCGGTTCCCCGAAGAAATCAGCAGCCCATGCTGTTCTGACCAGATACCAGCTCAGTGGTCAAGGGAGGCTAAGGCTGGCGGATAAGCTGACAGTCCTTTGGCAGGACGGAACAGGAAAGCGCAGCTCGCGAGAGAAGAGACCACTTGCAGAGCGAAGATTCCTCCGTACGTGTGTGTGTGTGTGTGTGTGTGTGTGTGGCCATTTGTAGAGTGAAGATCCCCCTACATAAGAGGGATGCAGAGAGAGGCCATAAGAGGGGAAGGAGGCGAGTCAGCATCCAAAGAGAGAGAAGAGGAGGAGTAGGAAGAGGAGTGTGTGTGTGTGTGTGTGGGGGGGGGGGGGGGTCACTGGCCCCGGAGGAAGGACAAGGATCTGGGAGACGGGGGGAGGTGGCAAGCAGGATCGGCAGCATAGGCTAGAGGGGAGTTGTGTCCTTCACTCTCCGGTCACAAGGAGACATATCGGGGTTAAAGGAGTCGTGGATTGGTCTGCTCTCTCACTGCTGCAGGAGGTGCCTCATCGACCAAGCAGCGTAAAATGAACACACAAAGACAAATGTCTCCTGGTACCATGGAACAACAAATTGGCTCTGCATGGTTTGTTTGTTTGTTTGCACTTGTAGGCTTTCCTCAGCCGGCTTAAGGGTCCTTCACAGATTGCCTGTGATTTCAGCCCAAACGAGCCATTTCTGTGGCAACCCCGATTAAGATCAGAGAATGAGAATATCACAGAATACACAGAATATCGCACGAAGGGATTAGGGAACAGAATGTCTTTATGCCAAATTATCACGTGTAATTCGTTTTCCAGAAATATTGTTTATTTATAAGTCTAGTTATAGTTTTTATAACTCAAGTAATGCTGTCCAAAGTGTATCACATCTGACATTCACTGGTAATTACAGCCAATTACTGTATATTTATTTTGATTTGCATATTCAACCAACAAGCAAGGCAGATTCCTTCACCCAATGCTGCTAGAAGACTTGATCTTAGAGTAGAGGACAATGATTTGAATGTCCCAAGCAAGTATATGGATGAATAACTGGTGAACTGGTGCAGTATTAACCATTCATCATTTCCTGAAATGGGCAAATCAGCAGTTTCCAAAATAGACCTGCCAATCAAACAAAGAAGAGAAATGTGCTGCTTTGGCTACAGCTATTGACCGTTCCCCTGTTAGATTGATTTCCATGATATACATATGCACAACATAGACAGGGTCAGGGGCATCTATCTTTCCACCTTTGTGAGATTGATCATGCAGAGGGCCCAGGAGATGGAGGAGTCCTGGCTATCTTGGGCACTGTTATCCAGCCCTTCTAGTTGATGTACTGATGCCGACACATAACAAACTGTCATTTTACCATTCCAAGATTTCCTGAAACAGACTTGTCACAGTGGACACATATTATAGGCATATCTGAAGCACACACATACACGCCAACACACACACACACACAAACACACACTGGCCTGATATGGTCACATATGCTTCTAAGACAACTACAGTAACAAAATACCAACATGATGGTTCCAGGGATGGGTAGAATCCTAGTTCATTGCCATACAGAAAATAAAAGGCTAACAAAAGGCATTGAGGTTTGGGGGGTGGGGGTCCTTTTGGAGTCAAGGGTATCGGTATCAGTACAACTCTAAATTGCCATTCTGTTGAGCAGTGGGTTTGTACTGGGCATAAACTCTTAACTCTCAAGGACCATAGCAGGGAACCTGCATGCCCAAAAATAGACCCCCCCCCACACACACACTAAAACAATTAAGGGTTGCATGTTCAGGAGCTAAATAATTTATCTGTTATTGATTTCTCCATTCCGGTAAAGGAGAAACTAGAGGGACTTGATACCACTGCTATATGTGTGCGTGTGTGTGTGTGTGTGTGTGTGTGTGTGTGTGTGTGTGTGTCTGTGTGAGACCGTGTTACTTTCTGTATGCGTATCTCTCTCTACAACCCTTATACAACCTTTCTCTGAGTGTGCGTGTGTGTGTGTGTGAGTGTCAGAGAGAGTGAGCTAGTGTGACGATGATCTGGAAAATGATCCATGCATCTGGGAAGTCACACACACACTGTGACATTGGCAAGAGCAATTGGTGATGCTGGAAAACCAAGGAGCTGAGAACAAGAAGACGCCAGTTTAGTACAGCACACCATATGTGGGATGTTATGTGTCTGTGTTTATGTGTGTGTGCGTGTGTGTGTGTGTGTGTGTGTGTGTGTGTGTGTGTGTGTGTGTCTGTATGTATGTGTGTGTGTGTGTGTGTGTGTGTGAGTGGATTCTGCTGGTTCGGTCCGCTCCAGCTCGGGTGCTGGGGATTAAGGGCAGCAAATTGACATCAGCCCAAGTGCAGCAGATGCGGAACGGCCATGAGCACCACTCCAGTGCAGTGCATTGTGGGATACTCGGCCTCCCAAATGGGTTACCATTGATTTGGGGATTTCTGGTCAGAGGGGTGGCAAATTTCAACTCAATGATGAAATGCTACAATCACAAACTGGCTGTATATGTTGTACAAGGGGTGTATTTGGTTTCTTTCCCCTCCCACACATACTTTCATCAGCACTATTGTATTTTTATCACACACACACACACACACACACACACACACACACACACACACACACACACACACACACACATTGTTAGAATAAAGTGAACAAATGGTTGAAAAATGTGTTGTACCTACTTATACTTTTTTTTATTTGTAAAGTATTTATTCACATTTTAAATTAAATGTTGGATATTGGAAAACCAAAATACCAGCCCTCTACATAAGGTTTTCATAAGTTAATACCAGGATCAACTAGAAAATAATAATTTGTTAAGCACTGTTAACACTCTGAGGTATACAAAAAAAAAATTGTGTGGCTTTTTTTTTTTTTTAAATGGTTGGCTGTTGAAATTGCAAATACAGTCTAAACATATATTTAAACCTCTGTTGCGCAACCATTAAGACTTGTTTAGACTCAGTCTTCCAACTTCAATGAAAATGAATTCTGATTATTTTGAAAACACATTTTTAAAAGCCTTATTTGTCAATGACCCACATACACACACACATTCAGACACATACACACACACACATAAACTCACTCAATCTCTCAGCATCTGTCTCACACATCCAACATTTTTGAAAAGATTTTTTTTTTCTTTCCATGTCTGACGAACACAGAGCACTTCTGATCTCTGACCTCTAACTCTTCAGAAATAAACAAACACGCTCCAGGCACATCCACACCACAAAAGCACCCCTCTCCATAGCCTCTTATTTTTCAATGCCAAAAGCACTCTTTTTCCTCAAAAGAATCAGCCAACCTTATCCCCAAAAGGAATCGCTCCAAACGCTAATTAGACAGACACGACGTTGAAAAATCCAGCACTTCTATCAATCCAATACACTCACTTTCATAAATAACACAGTCAAAGTGTGCCCCTTATTCACCGTCCATTCTCCCTTATCAGCTTGCCCTGTTCATTGATAATTCGTATTATTATTCTGTATCAGCAGAGCCCCCCTCCCCCCACAAAGAAAGAGCGTTCTATGAGGCAGTGCTCCGCATGACAGCCTATCCATCTCCCTGTGATTACGACAACTTATCACACGGCTCTGGCAAACCGCAGCGCAGCTCATAATTCATTACACACTTGTTTGTGGCTATAGATTGAAGTCATTTCCCTCTAGAGCTGTTGGCGGACTAGCGGGAGGGTAAAATCCCTTTGCTGCTCACGCTCATATTAAGGGCAGTAATATGTACTCTATCGCTGCGTAATATCTGCAAATCGCAAGAAATGCTGCCTCACAGTTGCAATTAAAATGTAAATGTGTTTGTGTTAACCACTCAGACGGAGGAAGCTCCCACTCCTCCTTTCTGTTTTTTGTCTGTTATTCCCTCTCTCTCTCTCTCTCTCTCTCCATTACTCTCTCAATCTCTCTCTCCTGCTCTCTATCCCTCTCTTCACCTACTTTCCGTTCCCCCCTTCTCTATCTGATGAGCGGGCCTGAAACCTCTGGGGACTTCACAATAATTTATATGCAAATCAGATGCCATCTATTAGCCTTTCATAAAATCAGTTTAGATTATTGGGAAATCTGAATAACAGCCCATGTGACCTGGGTCTGGGCGGTGGGCCGCTCAGCGCTGCGTCGGGCGATAAAGCTGAAGGGGGAGTTGGGGTGGGGGGATACCAGCAAAGACCCGGAGATGCTGGAGGAGATTACACGTGGTCCCGATGAAACTCGGCATCATAATCCTCATCTCCAGGGCAACAGTGATTGATGTGTCTAGGAAATAATGAAATTTTTAATGATGCACTTGCTGTAACCGAGTCTATGGGTTCCGAGGGGAGGTTTTCTTATTCATTTATTTTTTTCACTTCCTTACTCTGTTTAGGAGGAATACATAAACTACTGATAAGCTAATTTAATATTGTAATGAAATGTTATTTACAATTAATTTTACGATTACATTTTGAACATATCTTATCTTATCAACATATCAATCTGTTGTAAATAAACAAGCAAGATGTTTAAGAGGGAAATGACAAACCAATGTGAAATAATAGTCTTTACTTGACAGTATCGACATAGGAGTGACATAGCCTGGGTGTTCCCATGCTGCCTTGCGCGCGATTTGATTCACGCTGCTAAGGCAGCCTGGAGACCATGGAGCAAATTTTCGCCTGAGATAGGCGACCAATCACAGAACAAAGGGGAAAGCAAGACGATGATGAGCTATGCACAGACACATTTGATAGACATCCGTGGCACCCAATAAACGGATCTGGGCATTTTTTTCAAATACGAGAAAATGAACGTTTGGTTCCCAGACCACGTCTCATTGAGAAGTGAACTCTAACCCTAACCCTAACCCTAATCCTAATCCTAACCTCTAACCCTAATCATAAACCTAACCCGTTTTGACAAAAACAAAATGCCACTTAATAACAAAAGCGTTATGTCATAAACGTTCATGACTTGTTTATGACACATTCATGACAGTGTCATGACACTCTTATGTTGATACTGTCAAGTAAAGTGTAACCAGTTATTTTGATATATCAGCATGAAAAATCAACAAACCGCCATGTAGGCGATCTGTTAAAAATAAGGGCAGCAAACTGGCTCAGATGAAGGTTTTGGTTAAAAACATGTTCGGAGTTAGATGAATGAGTTGAGATTAAAGTTTCAATGAGAGGTGAAATTAAATGATCAGCATCTGATAATCTACTGACACTGTCTATTACTGGCACATAATGGCCTGTGAATGGAGTTTCCACCATTTTATTATTATCATCATGATACATCTTTATTCATTGACTGAACTCTTTATCCCATCATTTTTTTTTTAAGTTATATTTTTCAGTTAACACATATATAGACATCCATTGCATGCACACAGAAGCACACACAGATACATGTACACATAGAGAAAGAGATACATGAAGCTATTTACATACTGTACTCATGTGTTAGTTATGATCTCAGTAACTAAACTGTGACATAATGTTCCAATTGGTGACTTTCAGCAAATGAATAGTGTCATGCATTAGGGATAGGTTTTCAATTATGGAGAAGTTTGACCTTTTAGCCAAAACAAAAGCCATGAAACCTATGAAATAGATCATATTTTATTATTTATTACTGAACACTGTAGACACTGAAATCAACATCAGTATCCAGACTCTGCCTCTCCTGTTGGAAATTACCTGCCTCTAAGCACGCCACCACTCCAATTTTCAAGATGGCCAAAGACATTTGCAACCCATCCATTCTGGTTTAAGCCGCACGTGCTTGCATACGGACAGTTTCCACCGCTCTCACGGCTCAGCATAATGATTTACATTATAAACGACGGCCATTTTGGATCTGCACATCGGAAGGTAATGGATCTGTTTGTAGCGCTACACGTAATTAAATGATGAGAATCTGGCAGATGAGAGCAATGGCATAATTCTTCAGCGATGACAGGTAACTAGGATCATTACCTGGCGGATTTAGTGCCTTGCTGTTGCTCTCTGTGGCATGCTTATTGACAAGAGATGGGCGAGTTAGCACCTCCACTGCATGCATTAGCACACATATGACAGAGGCTCTCTAATTTAGAGGTTTTTAAGAGACTCTCACACAAACAAACGCACACACACACACACACACACACACACACACACACACACACACACACACACACACACACACACACACACACACACACAACCTGTTTTGTTGTGAATCCCCCCCCCCCCTCCCCCCACACACACACACACACACGCACACACATACCCCACCCCAGCACCTTCCTTGGTTTAGGAGACATCAGGAAAAAGAAGAAAAAAAAACATCCCAAATCTTCTCAGCCCCCTCTCTACGGGATAAATCCTTTCACGCTTTAATCTGCCTCTTCCGAGCATGCTGGTCGCCAGCTCTTTTCCTCCTCTCCCTCTCCTCTCCTAGTGCTGTATGTCAAGCTTCACCTCTCTCTCTCTCTCTCTCTCTCTGTGCTCGTCTTTCTGGGGCCCCGGCCTCGTCTGTTTAAGAAGAGGAGCTGCGTTTCCCAGGCCAGAGCTGGTCTCAAGTATGTACTGACACGCAGGAGTTTCAGGCCCCAGCTAAGCTGGCATTTTATGTGACAGACTCAAGTTTTTTTTTTTCTTCTTTTCTTCCCTCCCCACCTTCGTTTCCGACCCCGGGATGTGTCTGTCTAGAGTGGTGCTGTGTCTGGCATGAATTTAGATATTTTATCAGTGAAACAGGTAGGGAGGGGAAGACGACGTGAGCTGCAAAATCATACAGTTGGGAAATAGCAGCCTCAATAGCTCATCCAGCAGGAGATCAGATGAGGTTTCTCGGTCTTAAACGATAAAATCCTGTTGAATAAAGGCAACGTCACACTGGCTAACAGCTTGGTCTCAGGAAGATAAGTCAGCATACAATAATATGTGTTAAGGATTGTTCACGTTTAAAAAGTGGGCGGCCAAAAATAGTATTAGACACGCCAACAGTATACAAAAAAAAATAAAAAATTAAAAAATCTCTTCCTGTGTGCAGTCCCAAATGTGATTACTGCTTGATGTACCATGCACATGTACTACTGTTAAGCTCTTTGTTGTGTTTGTTTTTAAAGTGTCATTTTTGTACACAAATCTTTAACAAAACAGGCTTCTCCATTTTATAAATGACTCCTACATCACAGTAAACATTAAACTCTATTAGATATTCATGGAATGACTTTGGTGGTAAACATCTATCACCCTCCATCCAAGGCATTCTTGCCCCTCGAACACACACAGACACACACACACACACACACACACACACATACTCCGACACATGCAGAGACACATGCAATTTGACGCCTCCTCTCCTCTTAATAGGCCTGACCAGCGCAGCTGACATTGATGCATTCACCTTTGCAGAGGAGGGGGGGCGTTCGGGAGCTGGACGAGTGGAGCCTTTTCATAAGGAGGATGCTATCTCTGCTCAGCATACCTCCATTTAGGCTCCGCTCTGCTTAGCGTACCTCTTGCTCAAGCTGCCACCGCAATCAATCAGAGGACACACCATAATGGCCCTATGGGGAGGGAGGGAGAGAAAAGAGAGGGAGGGGGAGAGAGAAGTGTGGTGGTGGGGGGGGGGGCAGTGATGTAAAAATCATCACTCTTGCATCCGCTTGTCTCTGTGCATGTGACATAACGTACACGCTAGTGAAATATATTGTATTGAACGCTATTATGGCTAATTCAGATATTGATTGGCCAATAATGTCCCATATGGTGCCTAGTCATTTATTATGGCTGTATCTGTGGTGATGGCTTGGCTATTTCTAAGGTTACATGATGTCGGTAAATAATTTATCAGGCATCTCTTAAAGCAACACCAAAGAACTTTTCCTCTGTTGCACGCACGCTATTTGTTTATCCAGCAACGGCTTTGCAAATTACGATGTCCATAGACAAGGTAGAATATGTTGCATGATTTTATGAAAGTATTATGTATTGCAACATCATGCAAGTCAAATGTGTAGTTTTTTATGTCTCATTCCATCGAACTACAAGCCCGCTACCCGATCTGGCAAACTTACATAGTGCGGTTATAGCCAATAGAGGGCCGCGAAGCGAATGCAGAAGTGCCGTTCACCCTGTTACGAGTTGATGAACCACGGAAACAATTTTGGAAACATTATTTTAAGGTACAAAAAATTCTTTGGTGTTGCTTTAAGCCCTATATTCACATTTAGAATGCAAATATGAAAATATATATAATCTTTAAGGATTTGCTTTCCATTACTTAAGTCTGGGCCATAGACTGAACTGTCTCTGCCACTCCTTGTTGTTGTCCCTCCTACTCAGTGTGGGCTCCCTCCACAGCAACCTGCTCTAAAACATTATGTGACACCCTGAATTATCCATCTTTCTGAGGGAAGGCGAACAGGCAATAATTCATTTGAAAAACCCAATTTTGCCGAATAAACACTGTCAGTACACAAAGGCGGACAGCGACCGGGAAATAAAATGATTCTGAGCTGTAATTAAGCCCAACGCCCGCCTCTCTGTAGCTCTAAAAAAGAGGGTAGCTGTTATAGAGGTATGTCTTCATAGCCAAGGCTTTTAATCATGTATGATGGCTGCATCAGTGCAGAGTACTTTTATCAGCCCAGCAAAAATAAAAAAATAAAAGAGAGGGACAGAGAAAGAGAGAGAGAGAGAAAGAGAGAGAGAGAGAGAGACAGAGAGAGAGACAGAACGAGAGAGAATGCAAGCACAACACTGAGCCGCTGTGTTTGTAGCACACCTGAAGGCAATAGAAGGGGCTATTTGAAGGATATATTTAGACAGGAAGACAGGACCCAAAAAAAGGATTTTTATGAAGAATTGATGCCTGTGGAGTGTGGATTGAATGCCATCTCTGAATTTCAGCCTTTTTCCGCATAAGACAGGCAGTGACAGCAGCTGACATTTTGATCATAACACTCAGACAGTCTCTGTCTGTAAAATCACGAGGCGTTCGCACACAAATTTGCCGTCCATCTATGTCTCGCTATGTCCCCACCGCTCCTTCTCTCTCTCCTTCTAAATAGGGACTTGTGTCCGAGCATCGGCCGTCACACACTTTGCCCTGGGCTTTTTATTCCCTCAGATGAAGCATGGCAGAGATGCTGTCCCAGGCTGCCTATTCGGTTGCTGGGGCTTCTCAGAGGCTGCACAGAGAGAGAGAGAGAGAGAGAGAGAGAGAGAGAGAGAGAGAGAGAGAGAGAGACTCATGGTGGCCAGTTAGCAGCGTGTTAGGCCTGACGTCTGAAGTGTGGCCAAGGGAAAGCTCTGGGAGAGCTCCGAGCTGACTGACCACAGCTCGAACACAATGCCATGTTGCTAATAGCAACCTCGTCAGGCTAGCAGGCTGAGAGTGGCCGGCACAGTCCCACACACAAGAGGCACTCAACGCTTTGATTGACAGGTTCTTTGATTTTGCCGAATACCGATGACGTTGAGAGATATGGGGACATTTTTTGTGAATTAGTAGAATTTAGTCTGATATACAGTAGTTCTTTTCACATGTGTTACATGGTCTGTAGAATTGCAGCCTACAATAGTTGGTTCATGATATGTCACAAAACCTTTGTGTTCCTGACTAAATTTGGAAAGATAGAATCCCCTTACAATTCCTAAAGAAAGTCTCTCAGGACAAACATCAATGGCAGTTCCAAACATATGTCCATAATTGTGCTAGTGTTTTGTATAGGGCTGGGTGGTTTTGTAGCGGTACCTGGATTCCTATAACCTCCACAGTGGACAATCCTCCTCTATGACTGCTCAGTACACTCAGGTGGAGAGATATATGGTGATCCAACATAAATGTGCCTCTTATTGATTGGAGAGAGGCAGGGGCGTAGCACAACATCCTAGACCCTATGCATGTTCCAGACAAGGGCCCTCCTTTCAAGGGGCCCTCTCCCTCCTTGGGGCCCTGGTAATCAGTCCCACTTTTACCCCCAGTTCGACGGCCCTGGAGAGAGGGAGATGGTATCCACTCTGCACTGCCAAGGCACATCAGTCTTCTGATGGGATAGAAAATTGAACAGAGGTGGCTGGCTGATGCGAACACTATCAGAGGCCTGTGTTCTGCAGGTGCCCTAGATGTTCATCAAACTCTCTGGAGGGACTCTGTCATGCATGAGGTTACTGGGCTTGAAAGAGCTGCCCTCTACAACAAATACAGAAACCATGTATGACCTGTGTGTTTATGAGTGTGTGTGTGTGTGTGTGTTTGTGTGTGTTTGTGTGCGCGTGTGTATGTGTGTCTGTGTGTGTGTTTGTGTGTGTGTATGTGTGTCTGTGTGTTTGTGTTTGTGTGTGTGTGAGTGTGTGTGTGTGTGTGTGTGTGTGTGTGTGCGTGTGTATGTGTGTCTGTGTGTATGTTTGTGTGTGTGTATGTGTGTCTGTGTGTTTGTGTTTGTGTGTGTGAAAAAAAAAATACAGAGAGCAAAGGTTGCAGAGGGTTTGTGGAGAGTGAAACTCGCTGGGCTAATAGGAAGAAGTTGAAGTGAAGCGGTGTTGGTTGTTTTGTTGAAAAACGTCTGGAAATACAGGGGACAAAAGTTCGTTATCCTTGATTGGCCCGCCATTCTCGGCTTAATTGAACCACAGGGACTCGGAAGAACTCTGTTGTCTTCAATAGAGCCATCACCCAGGCAGAGCACAACTGTACCACACATCATTAATTGCTACAAAGAGCACGTCTGTTTTTGTCTTCATTTGGACTATTTTTCTAGTTTAAGAGTTTGACCCCAAGACAGTGAACCACTTCCAAATGAATGTCTGCGAGATGGAAAAATAAATGACTTACAACAAGCCTCATTGAGCAAACCCTCGCGGAGCTGAACTGTCAAGTGCAGGGGCTCCTCTGATACTCGCTGACTTTGATACATTTCTGCAACATCAAGCGGGTCAAATGTATGTGGCTGCATTATTGATAATGTCTCTGCTGTGTGACGTGATGGGAACAGACTGTTTGTTTCACTGGACCAATCTTTTTTTTTATTATTCCCCTCGATCAATGTAATAGACAGTAAACAGACTTGGAGTTGCACATAGTTTATTAATTACATCGGTTACACCAGTTAGATCAGAGCTGATTTGGCGATAACAGTTATCTTTTTTTGGAGGGGAAAAAAAATTGCCTGTTGGAGATAAAATCTGAACAAATGGGGGGCGACGGAGGAGAATAAAAACATTTCCCATGTGTTATCTGCGGCAGCGCGTACGACGGAGAAACAATACAAACCAAACCCCCTGGACTGCCATGCCGGAGCAGGAGCACATTGTTATTAAAAAGCAATCATATTCATGCCAGGACTTTTCCATACGATTTGAAGTACCGCATTACAATGTATTAGTCCCATTTAAACGGGAAAGACAATTTCTTCTCTATCACAGGCCTCTGTTTTGACCGGTCTGCACAAGAGTTATGCATTCAAATGTGATTTCTTTGGCCTTTGTCATAGACCGCTTAACAAATAAGTGTAGACCTGTCTCTAGTTAATAACACCATTTCCACGCAGACCTACCTCCTAATAGAGTCAGAGTAAAAATAGACAA
>NW_027468650.1:11439385-11494385 GCF_046254945.1 Alosa pseudoharengus | reverse complement strand
CAGCTCCGCAGATGACAGGCAGGCCGGGGGAGGCTGGTAACATCGACCGGTGGATTCTCAGCATGACACACAATAACAAACTCAGCACTATTCAAGGCTTACCTTCCTCGCCTGTCCCTTCTCTTATTTTCAGTCTGCTACTGTTTCACTCCTTCCTGTCTCTCATTCTCTCTCGCACGCTCTCTCGCTCCACCTCTCTGTCTATACATCCACCTCTCCTTCTCTCTCACGCTATTCTACATATGTTGCTAACTACTACTGACCTAACAGCAAACTACTACTGACCTAACAGCAAATTACTGCTGACCAAACTGTTCTAATGTTGATTTAAAGATGTAATGAATTGAGCCAGTTCAGAATCATTCATAGCGTAAACAGCACCCATTTTTTTAAACATATTTAACAACATAATAAAATAAATGTAATCTCCAATACATATAATCAATACTTACATATTTCAAATGCAAACTGGATTTATCAAAGTGAGTAAAGTAGGCCTAACAAATAGGGTGTGGAAACATGCCTTAAAGGAATAGTTGCTGTAAATACAGCCTAGGGTCTATTTATGGATGATAATGAGTTCAAACGTTCGTTTGGGAGCAAAATGACATTAATCGGAGGAGTTTTAAACTAGACCGTTGTTTGCATTAGCAATAAAATGAGCTAACCTATAGCATGTAGCAGTGGGCATGGAGCCACATCAAAATATATCGCTATTTCAAATTTCGATTTTCACTGACAAGGCTCAAAGTAGCCTACACTTTGCAGTGTGGAGAGGGTCCTTACAGACAAATTGAAGTATTGTAAACTTAAGTGTACCGAAAGGTTATAATAAGGACTGTTTATGAAGTCAGTGCATCACCTTAGCTTGTCTTCTGGGCATGTTTGATTTGTTGCAGTACTGTGCAGAGCAGGCTTAATGGTACAATGCAAACATACATCACATTCAGCCCACTGTTTTTGTTCAAGTTAACGGCGACAGGAAAACAAGTTAAAGGGAAACCAGGCAACGTTTTCGTGTCCCACTTGCAACTTCGGTGTATCCTACCCGCCGACCTTCAGTCTCACAAAGTCTCAGACATCGGCAGAAACAGGATCAGTTTACATCCTGCATCCCCAGCACAGAGGCAGGCTAACAAAACACTAGAGCCGGCAAATAAGCAGTGAAAACCCTTGACGGAAGACGCAAAGAAAAGGAAAAGAGCTTCAGACCGAGCGAGGACTCGCACACGTATCGACACGTATAGACGGTAGGGGGAGCTTCGTAGAGAAAAAGCATCAGGCTTGCCTGGTGTCCCTTTAAGGTGGTGTAGACTTGCTGATGAGTTCCATGCCCACTGCTACAAGCTACAGTATAAGCCATTTTGTTGCTAATGCAAACAATGGTCTTGCTCAAAACTCCTCCGATTAACATCATTTTGCACCCAAACGAAAATTTTAACTTGTTATAATCCATAAATAGACCCTAGGGTTTGTTTACAGTGAACAATTAGTCTGTTAACTATATGTTGTGGCTGTGCATTAGATATAACAATATAGTAGAACTCATTTTTCACTGAAGCAGTATATTGATAATCCCACATGGGTCAAGATGGATGCTGGGGCAACCAGCCTATTGACAGAGGGAAGAAGATGGTGTAGCATCCATGTACCCTCATTATGAAGAGCACAGACAATACCTACTGAGGGAACACAATCTTGTGTGTGTGTGTGTGTGCAGGTGTGACATTCATATGATATCTCACTCAATAATTGTGCTCTATTGATTTTGCATCAGCTGCCCCATATTTCCACAGCGCCTTTTTCCGCTGTTGAGCACGCACATCTGTCGCCAGCACATTCAGTAGTAAAGCAGAAATACAACCCCAGCTACAGACCACAGACACACAGACAAGCTTTTCGAACTGTGTTTCAATACACTACCATTCATCAATGCATGCATACACACACACACACACACACACACACACACACACACACACACACACACACACCTTATACACTACAGCAGACACAGACAATGTGTCTCTAGATATGGCCAATGAAACACACACCCTACATAACAATCAAAATATGCATTTTCCTAAAAACGCATAGAATATTCCCATTTATCTTTCTTTCTTATGACAGAGAGAGACAGAGAGAGAGAGAGGGAGTATAGTAGAGCCTGAGTTCTTGGCTGGGGAACAGTCCATAAAGCTGGGTAATGTGCTATCTCTCTTCTCAGCCTAATATGATCTGACAGGCCACTATCATATCCCAGGATGAAAGCAAGCTTGAGAAGCTATGATTCGATCTATATTCACACAAACACCCACCAAAAAAGAAGATTGAACCACACGCCGGGGACAATATGCGCAGCCTGGTGGAGGGCTTGGCGTCTGACGGCTGAGTTACGGATGGCTCAGGCCTCATTTAGTGGGAGACAGTGGGGGGAACACCAGGAGACCCTCGCAAATGTTCCATCTTATGGTGAATGTGAGTTCGACTTTGTGTAGAGACCACACATTTGTTTTGTGCAGACCTCCAGTTAAAACCTATACTGTACACTCTGTATTGCTTACATTTGACTTACATATATACAGACATGCACACAGCAAAACACACTGTCTCTGTATCTCTCTCTCTTAATTCAATTCAATTCAAAAGTGCTTTATTGGCATGACAAATAGTTAGACATTTGTATTGCCAAATCAATGATTACATACATTGAACATACAGGTATCTCTCTCTCTCTTTCTCTCATACACACACACACACACACTTGCTTGCACTATCATACAGTTGCACACTTTGTGAACTGAAAAAAGGCGACGTCATTGTGTACCGCTCCTTGTTCTGCTGATATTCAAATCCTACGGTTTTAAATGGCAATCATGGCTACACCTCAAGAAGGCTTGAGCGAGCAGTTCAATCATGCCCGCTGAATCGTATCAGAAATTGCTCTTGAAATTGTCCTTATCCATCACGGTGCACGTAATGGGCCTTTATTCCGCATCTCATCGCGCGGACCAATTACCCGCCTCCAAGTTGGCCTGGCTCTGCTTCCCCACTGGCTGCGCCGCTGGGATCGAAGCATGTTTATGTCCCGCCACACACAGAGAGAATCATTACGGTGTGGAGATCACAGGAGAGGAGCGGAGCGGAGAGGAGTGTGTGTGAGGAGAGGAGAGGGGTGGAGAGTAGTGTGTGTGAGGAGAGGAGAGGAGTGGAGAGGAGAGGAGCGGAGCTTGTGGGCCATGCCATCCATCGCGGGACTCTGGCACACATGGTCTGTGTGTGTGTGTGTGTGTATGTTTGATTGCTGTTGCAGAGAAATATGGCTCTGCCAAATTATATCTGTTTATGTGTGTGTGTGTGTGTGTCTGTGTCTGTGTGCAGGCATTGGTTTGCATGTGTACTGTAGTTGCAGATGCAGATACAGTTCCAAACAAGTGTGCAGTTGTGTACAGTATATCTGAACATCTGTGTGTGTGTGTGTGTGTGTGTGTGAGAGAGAGAAAGAGAGAGAGAGAGAGAAGGGGGAAGGAACAGTAAAGTGTTTTGTAAGCATGTGTGTGTACATCCATCTGCATGAGCATCAGTAGGTGTTATTAGGCTTAGTCACCGTCTGGCCCCGTGCTCTCTGGATAAGTGCTCCCTGATGTGCTCAGAACCAGGAGATGCTTTTTTCTAGCAGGGGAGAGGCGCATCCCTTCCCAGGGAAAAGGGAGTTTGTGTGCTGCTTTTTCACCCTTTTTTTGACAATGTTTCCTTAGAGCACGTAAAAGCTTCGTTAACTGGATTCAGCTGCTGCAAAAGCTTGTTTCAGACATCAGGAGAAAATAGGGAGTAGAGAGGGAGAGAGAGGAGAGAGAAGAAAGAGGAAAGAGAGAGGAGAGAGGGAAGAGAGAGGATTGAGAGGAGAGGAGAGAGGGGAGAGAGAGTAGAGAGGGGAGAGAGGGTAGAGAGGGAAGATAGATTTAACAAGGGATGACAAAATGAAGAGAGGGAGTGGAGAAATATAGAAAAAGCGTTGAAGAATTTGAGAGGTACTGTAGAGTGAGAGAGAGAGAGAGAGAGAATGAGATTTTAGGCTCTGTGTGGTTGTGAAATTGAAAGCATTTTTTTCCTGTCCCACATTCATCAATGTTTGTTTGTGTGTCTAGATGTGTGTGATTGCATATGAAAAACATGCACACGCATATGAATGTTTATGTTTGCACACAGGTTTTCCTGTACTTATCTATGTGTTTGTGTGTGTGTGTGTGTGTCTGTGTGTGTGTTTGTGTGTGGGCACATATGTAAGCCTGTACAACATATGTGTTCACTGACTAATCTCTGTATAAAATGCTGTGCCTGAATGGAAAGGCTTTTTTCAAAAAAAAAGGGAAAAAATCGTTTCCCTATTTCCCACCCACTGTGTACCCACCTTGGCACACGTTTGCCTTGTCCACAGATCAGAGCGGTGTGGCAGGCCGAGCGTTGGCACGGAAACCAAGTGGCATGGGGAGATAAGACGAGTGCTGGGACATTAGCGATGCAGGCGCTAGCAGGAGCGAAGCGAAGGGTGGGAAAGAGAGAGAGAGAGAGAGAGAGAGAGAGAGAGACAGGGAGAGGGAGATGTAGACAGAAAGAGAGAAGGAGAGAGAGAGAGCGCAAGAGAGAGGGAGAGAAGGAAAGAGAGAGGGGGAGACAGAGAGCGGGAGAGAGAGAGAGGGATAGTTCGAGACAGAAAGGACGGGGGAGCAGAAGTAAAGAGAAAGGGGGCGAACTCAGGCCTTTGATAATGCTGCTGTTGCCGCCGCTAGCCTGTAGCTGCGGTGCCCACTCGAGGAAGCTGCCCGAACGGCACGCCGGCGCAGTGGCCAAGGGCATCCGCCTGTTTCGCCTGCTGACACTGTGGATTTAGTCACCTTGACAGATAATGGCTGCTGGCTGGAAAGCTGCCTGAGGGGGGGGGGGGGGGGGGGGGGTTTGGTCGGGAGTGGTAGTGGGTGGTGGCAGTGTGTGTGTGTGTGTGTGGGGGGGGGGGGGGGGGGTCATCTTGGTATGTAACATGACTGTTGCATTGACAGACTGACAGGCATGCAGTAATGTAAGAGTTTGTAAAAGTATTCTGTTCTGTGTCATGTCAAGGGTGTGTGTGTGTGTGCGCATCTTTGAGTATTCCAGACAGAGTTTCCGCTAGAAAAAAATGGTGCCGGTCAAAGTGACCGGCAGAGGTTTCGTTTTCCGGACATTTTGATGATATGCCGGTCAAATATCCTATTATCCCTTCTTAATTAGTCAAATTGAGGAAAACTGGAGACAGGCTATGTAGCTTAAATAATGACATAATCAGGCTGTATAGAATGCAACATGTTCATTCGCCTAACTTGATGTTCACATGCCTAACAAGATCTAGCCAGTATCTTTTCATGGACAGCAAGAGTCCGCTTCGTTCGTCGTTTTAAAAAGGCTATGTTGTTTGTTGCTGCTACCCACGTTATCTCCAGTGGTGACTGTTTAACTTACACAGATGCGCACACACAAGAATGAGCGCTCACACCACTACCCCCTAATCCTATGCCTCTTTATTTGATAACAATAAATTAAGAAATGTTTCCTATTCTGGGAAATGTTTAGTTTCTTTTTCTTTCGGCCGCGGTTCAATGATACCGTTTAATTGTGCCAGAAATGATCCGCGGACCAGTAATCGCCTCGTCGAGGAGGCCCTGCAGATCATAGACAGAGAACGCATAGGCCTACTGTATGCTTTGTGTAAAGAACACTTTGCATGTCCAGTGTACACGGAGAATGACAGTGTCTCGGAGCGGCCGCACCCCCCGCCACACCACTTCCAATGTCACTGATTCCTACAGATACGCCCGACACTTCTGCTTTTTATCTGGTGGTGGTGGAGTTGACCGGACATCTGAGGCTTCGGACGTTACCAATTTATCATCATCCATCGCGTATGGCCTCTGAAAAAACTTTTAAGGCTAGTCTGCCTGGGCCTGGCCATGTTTGAATCGCCTCACTCATGTTCGTTGTTTAATATGGACGTTTTGAGCGTGCGCTTATTTGAAATGCAACATAGCGTGTTGTTTAATAGCTTACTTTTCAAACGGTAGAGCCTGTTTATTTAAAAACATAGCCAGAGGACGTATAATATAGGCTTACATATTAAGGCTTAAATTCTCAAATTCAGATTGCGTTAGGGGACGGGATTATTAGGATTATTAGCCAATTAAGAGAGAGAGAGATTTAATTTGGTCGGACATTTCATTTTTTTTCCGGCCAATGTCCGGTAATTACCGGACAACGGAAACCCTGATTCCAGAGTGAGTGTGGCATGCATGAGGAGTACAATATGGATGTGTGAGTCACGCCTTTATTCACAGGAGACTCCTTCCTACTCTTTCATCTCCCAAGTGCATTCTGCTGAATGCTGTTTTCATGGTCTTCTATCCAATCTATGCACTGGTATATGTTTTTTTCAGTGTATGGGTATGGTAGGCCACCAACAGAGAAGTAAGGAACATATGTTAGCATATAGCACAAGATAGACATGCAGTCATAGAAGACAGCAACAGCATTCAAAAGAGTAATGTCCTTCCTCTCCACACTGTCCAATTCACTGACCTGCGTATCTCTGTCCCATGTTTTTCCCTCTCCTCTTGTTCTTAGTGTCTCAGTGATACTTTCTCTCCCTCTCTCTGTCTCTTTCTCTCTCTCTCTCTCTCTGTCTTTTTCCTCTGTCTCTCATTCTGCCTGACTTTCACTCTCTCTCTCCCTCTCTCTTTCTCCTTTCTATATTGATATCTTCCTATCTGACTTCTCTCTCTCTCCCAGATTCAAATTCAAATTCAAAGGGGCTTTATTAGCATGTGTGTGAGCGTCTCTGTGTGTGTGTGTGTGTGTGTGTGTGTGTGTGTGTGCGTGCGTGCGCACATGTGAGAACATATGCTTGTGTGCATATGTGTCTGTTTGACACTAGGTTTGCTTAAGTCATGTTCCTCGGGTCGTGACATTTTAAGACATATTGTGCTGCCAGGGCAGCAGAGGGCCCTTCACCAAGAAGTATGGCCATTTTATCATTGTCTTCAATGTCTATAAAACTTGGTATGGTTTGCTGTAAGTTTATGAAAAAGGTCTGTCTTAACATGTCATATTTTTCGCAGTGAAGAAGAAAGTGCTCCTCTGTCCCCACCTGACAGTGACCATATCCTTTGTTACATATCTGTGTCTGCCTGTCTCTATTGCTAGGTTGTGGTCACTAAGCCTGTACTTGGTCAAGATTTGCCTCTGCTTCGTACTGAATCTCTGACAGAGCTGAGATACTCTGCCAATTCATATTCTCTTTTTAGGATTATAAAGGAATTCATTCTACTTTGGTTGGTAGTTTGGTTTGTCCAATTCTCTGAATATTCTTCTTTTGCTTTATTCATTATTTTGTTAACTCTAATTGATGTTTGGGAAGCAGCGCTGGACTGAGCTTGATGTTTATTCATTGTTGCTATTGAGTTAGTTAACTTCAGTACCAGCTGGCTCAGAGGACACTTTTCAGGGTTCATCTCTTGGGTTTTTAATGTCTCAAAATGGAGTGAGTTCTTAGGACTGCTGTTCTAGTGCATCCAGAATGTTAAGGATTTTTTCTGAACGTAATACCAATGGAAAGCAGCTTCATTCTGCCCTACATGCATTGTTGGGTGTTTTTGATTGAACTTTTAGCATTGATCAGCAGAATTCTGCATGTAGGGCTTCAATTGAATGCTCCCACTTTGTGTAGTCGTGCATGTTGAGTGGACCCTAAATCTTGCTTCCATATAGCGCAATAGGCAGGATTATACTGTCAAATCATTTGCACCAGATTGGAATTGGGATGTTTATCTTGTGAAATTTTCTCTTTATTGCATAGAATGCCCTTCAGGCTTTTTGTTTTAGAGCTGTCACTGCCATGCTGAAACTTCCTGATGCAGTAATTACTAGACCAAGGTAAAGGTACTGCATTGTGTGCTCTAGGCGGTGCTACCTATGCTGAACCTGTATCTGTGTTCTGAGACCTGGGCTTTTTTTGGAAGATCATAACGTTGGTCTTCGTTGGCTTTACTGTCAGCACCCAGATCTAGGAGCTGTTGCAGTCCCTGTTTTGAGGGCGATAGAAGAACCAAGTCATCATCAAAAAGCAGGAATTTGACCTCCGTTTCTTGACCAACTGCACCGCTAATTTGTTGATGTAAATATTAAATAAAGTTGGACTCAGGCTGCAGCCTTGCCTCACTCTATTTTGTCGGAAAAAATCTGTTCATTTTTGTCCAATGTTTATACTACATTTACAATTTGACTACATTGATTTAATTAAATCGAAAGTTTTACCCCCTACACCATTTAGCAAAAGTTGGTAGTATAATCCGTCATGCCAAATCGAGTCGAATGCTTTTTTGAAGTCTACAAAGCAAGCAAATATCTTTCCATTTTTTTTTGTATTTTACATGTTTATTAATTAGGGTGTGCAGGGTGTAAATATGATCTGTTGTGCGGAAATGTTTAAGAAATCCAATTTTTAAAGGTGTTGTGTCTCTATTATTCTCTCTCTCTCTCTGTCTTCTTCCTCTCTCTCATTCTGCCTGACTCACTCTCTCTCCCTCTCTCTTTCCTTTCTCTATCGCTCTCTTCTTGTCTGACTTCTCTCTTTCTCTCTCTCTCTCTCTCTTTTTCTGTCCCATCGCTCCTTGGATCCTGTGCTTCCTCCTCCACCTGACATGGACACAGGTCCGGAGGGATAGCTGGCCTGCTTGGGTTTCCTCCGCTGCTCTTATCTGACAGCTGCAGCGGCCTGTCCTCTACCCCACATCCAGCTCTCCGTGTCCCAGAGATGCACCCCTACGCCCTCCTGCCTACCCACATCTACTTCCCCTTGCCCCCCCCCTCCCTCACTCAGTTTCTCTCTCTCTCTCTCTCTCTCTCTCTCTCTCTCTCTCTCTCTCTCTCTCTCTCTCTCTCTCTCTCTCTCTCGCTCTGTCTTCCTCCCTTTATCCACCCCTACCTCCCCTGCTCACCTTCGCTGTCCCTCCATTCCTCCACCTTCTCTTCTCTCTCTCTCTCTCTCTCTCTCTCTCTGCATACTATCCCTCCCAACTCTAGGCTACAGACAGAGTTGACTGGAGAGTGCCGGCTGGGTCACCCCCCCCCCCCCCTCCTCCCCACATGCATGTGTATGGAGGACAGTCCAAGTGTGCTTAACCCCTAGGAGGCAGTGCAGACCACAAAATGAGGTTAAGTAGACCATGGCACAGGGGGAGCGGGGGAAGGAGTAGACTGTGGCACAGGGGGAGCTGGGGAAGGAGTAGACCGTGGCACAGGGGGAGCGGGGGAAATAATATTGAAATTATTGCGCTGCGGATGAGGACAACAGACCTTTTATATGTGTGTGTGTGTGTGTGTGTGTGTGTGTGTGTGTGTGCGTGAGTGCGCGCGCGTGTGTGTGTGTGTGTGTGTGTGTTAGTGTGCGTGTGTATGAGTGTGTGTGCTATTGCATAGTTTGCTCAATAATAGTTGTTTTGTTGTGGAGTTTGTAGATTTATTTCCCAGACCTCTGTAGGCAATAGACCTTGCAAAGTCTAGCACAGTGTCTGGAATCAAGTACACACACACTTTCTGAAAGGAATTGCACATTTTGTTTCTCTGCGTGTGCGAGCAATGAAGTGTGTGGCTTGTGAATCTCTCTCGGTTTATATAAATTAAGCCTAACAATAGCGTGCACTGCCTCTTCAAACTGACAATGTCGCCACAGTGTTGTCTCATAAAATTGAAAGCTTTTTCTCTCTTCTATTTCACAACATACAATTGATAAAAACGTTGCCACACATCTGTAAATTCCCCCTCATATTTCAACGTTAGGATTTGCTAAAATGATTGCCCAATCTTTTGCTCCAATTTCCTTAATCCTGCCCTGAATGGGGCGCATCTCTCCTGACAGACGAGAGGCTGATTACTGTACATCGGCAGGCTAATTGTTCCTGTCATATCTGAGTCGAAAATGTGTCTCTCTCTTCCACCATCAGGAGCCAGACAGCACCTAGCAGCCGCTCTGTGCTCAGATCTTGATGAAAGTGCGTCTCAGTCTTGTCGATACATGCATACAGGCGGGCTGTGGCAGAACACCATGAGTCTGCTAGGTAGTACACATGCTTAAAAGAGTTCTCAGACAGCTGTGGATACAATGTGCTTAATGAGTTCTTTTATAATGGTGAAATGTAGCATTTATAATGCATAATGTCATATTTATAATGCATCGCAGCAGTTGGGCTAATGAATAATAGCTGTTTTCATGCATCCGTTCTTGACTGAAATGTGCATGCCAAGTAAAGGAGTAAAACATGATAGGTTAACAATGATAGCTGTTTTCATGCTTGTCTTTCTGCCTGAAACATGCATGCCAAGGAAAGGAGTAAAACATGGTGGGTTTGTTGGAAATGTCCCTAGTGCCACACAAATTCCTCCTCTTTCCAAACAACAATGGCCATCTTTAAAACAAAAATGTCATGTTGCGCATAAAGGTGTCATTATCGGTGCTGGAATCACTTTATGCTGTGACAGTCAGACCACTCATCTCTGTACTATGTGGATATAAACACAGTAGTAATTCTTGGACCATTTTCGTCCGGGCGCTTACAGTGGACACCCCACCGTTTGTGCTTTCAGGATGACCGCGTTCGGCTCAGGTGTTGCATTGAGTATGACATTAACTCGCCTGGAGAAAACAAAATGACAGTGCGCTCGGAGAAGACAACCCGATGAAGGACATCACAGAGGACGCAAAAAAAGAAGAGAGAGAAAAAACAACAACAGAGCAATGCGTGTGATTTATAACACTGATACGACGGCCATTTGATTGCATTATGCGTAATAAATGAGAATGATGTCGCGGCCAAAGCAACACAATTACAAGCTAATGTCGTCCACTGGCCATCACTCTTCTCACTGCCAGACCATCAGACGACCAAATTAAATATTGCAATAGCTTTTCTTTTAAAATTCATAGCCTCCAGATTCATTTAAATGCGCCTGGCCCCAAATCATATTTTAGCTGATTGTTACAGTCCTAATGGGCGAATGTGAATTAGTGAGGGTCGTGGTGAGAGATCCTCCCTCCCCCCCCCCCCCCACACACACACCCACACACACACTTTCCTTGTGTGCAATCCATAAAGTGAGACTGGTGCTTTGGCGAGCCATTAAGAAGAAGGGATACATTCTGAAATCACTCAACAGGCACCAGCAGTTAGAGTGTGTGTGTGCACGTGTGTGCGTGTATGTGTGTGTGTGTAAGTGTGTGTGTGTATGTGTGTGTGTGTTTGTGTGTGTGTGCATGTGTGTGTGTGTATGTGTGTGTGTGCACGTGTGTGTGTGTAAGTGTATGTGTGTGTGTGTGTGTTTGTGTGCGTAAGTGTATGTGTATATGTGTGTGTGTGTGTGTGTGTGTAAGTGTGTGTGTGTGTGTAAGTGTGTGTGTGTGTGTGTGTGCTTGTGTGTGTGTGTATGTGGGTGTGTGTGTGTGTGTGTATGTGTGTGTGTGTGTGTGTGTGTGTGTGTGTGTGTGTGTGGAGACTGTATTGCTCATTTCAGCTTGCCTAATGGTGTCCCTAGTTAACATCTGGGATTCAATGGTTAGAGCTGCAACGTGCAGACAATAGTGCAGACCTGGTTATTCTTGGAAAAAAGGTTAACTGCAGTTTTTACTGGTCTATAAAAGATCTAATTTGTGGGATTTTAAAACATAAAATGAAAATATAGCCGCAAGCGGCAATGGCGGGCCCGAGCACCTGCGGGCCGCAACCCGTGACATGTCGGAATCCAACAAAGCACCGACGTGGTGCGTTTGTGAAATGTACATATTTGATGCGTGTGCTATTTGTTTTTGTATTTTATTTTATGCCACATTTACTCGCTTGGCCAGGTGGGGGCGTAATGCAAGGCAGGCCCATTGGGTGTCATCATAATCATAATATATATTAACCTGAGAAATTTCAGACCATTCATTTTAAGCAAAGAACATTTCTGATACACTTTTTGTTTGGCCAGATGGTGGCGCTATGTTAGGCATGAAAATGACACATGTGAATACCCTCACAATAATGATATCCAAAATGTCTGTAAACTTTCAGATCAATCACTTAAAGCATTGTCCATTTCTGGCACATTTCCTGCTTGACCAGGTGGTGGCGCTATGCCAGGCAGGCCCATTGGGTGTCTGGATATCATCATAATCATAATATCTATTAACCTGAGAAGTTTCAGACCATTTATTGAAAGCATAGAGCATTTCTGGCACATTTCCTGCTTGGCCAGAAGGTGGCGCTATGCTAGGCCTGTGAATTACGCATGTGAATATCATTACAATAATGATATCCAATATTTTATAAAGTTTCAGATCAATCACTTAAGGCATTGTCCATTTCTGGCACATTTCCTGCTTGGCCAGGTGGTGGCGCTATGCCAGGCAGGCCCATTGGGTGTCTGGATATCATCATAATCATGATATCTATTAACCTGAGAAGTTTCAGACCATTCATTCAATGCACTGTGATTTATGACACATTTCCTGTTTATGTGGTGAGATATTAAAATCATATTAAATATATTACAACATTCCAAAATCCATTCACAATTTAACATAAGCGACATCTTGGCATAATGTTTGCCAAATTTCAAATGAATCTGACAAACTGTCTAGGAGGAGTATGTTCAAATTGATCATGTGACATCAGTATAATTGTCATTCTTTCTGTTGCCAGTTGGTGGAGCTATGCCAAACATGCATTATGGGCATGTGAATATTATCATTAACATGGTCTTCAATGACCTGTGAAATTTAAAACATTTCAAGCCATGCATGGTGAATTATGACAAATTTATTGTTTATGTGGAAGGGTATTAAAATTAATAATTTCGCCATTTCGTCAAATTACAACATATAAAAAAAAAGCTTCACAATTTATAATCAGGAACATCTCGGCGTCATGTACACCAACTTTGACATGAATCGGATCAACCGTCTAGGAGGAGTACGTTAAAATTGATCATGTCCACAACGCACAAAATCTCAATTACCTCACTTCCTGTGGGCGTGGCTAATGGCATGTTAATACAAAAGTTGTTTGTTTTTGGGAGATACATACACCCACCAAATTTGGTGTGTGCATCTAAAACTATATGCCAACCACAAGTCACAGTGACATAAGGGGGCGCTATGGAGTTCCTGGGCAACGCCCGGTGCCAAGCTTTTATCCCTGTCTATTCACTGTACCACTTGATGTGTGTGCTAAATTTCATGCGTTTTCGATTATGTTAACCACCTCAAAATATTTGCCAACCACGGGATCAGTCACCTAAGGGGGCGCTAGCGAGTCCCTGGGCCACGCCCGGGGTCAAGCTCTTGTACCTAACTGCGATGCATGACACCTTACGTGTGTGCCAAATTTCAAGAATTTCCGACCATGTTAACCACCTCAAAAACAGGAAAGCAAAAAAGTGGAATAACAATAATAATAATAATAATAATAATCCTTACAAAAACAATAGGGCCTTGCGCCCTTCGGTGCTCGGGCCCTAATAAGTCATTCTGAAACAGTTATCGATGCAACATTACATTTTTACAAACTTTTATATGAAATGTTATACCTTGCTTTTCATTCTTATCGCTGCTCATAAACATCTCAACATGGAGCAATATTTTGTAATAAACAGTGCACATTTATTCATAGTATTTCAATGAATCATTCATGTGTGCTGCTTGAAATCATGGTGCTTCTCATGATTAGCCTAAAATCAGCATGGAGAACAATTCAAATGTTCCCAAAGCAGAATTAATCATCCTGAATCTAAAATCCTACTGCTTTCACAATAGCACACGTTCTAAAAGAGCAAGAGCAACCCTTTGACACAAAGACCCCAAAGAATAAGCAACTCTCATATGAAGGGGATCAACAGAGCATGTAGAACACTGATGTATTTTCAGCATCAAAATCATCATGAATTTAGTAGAAAAATGTGGTTATGAGGAATATGGGTATGAGGGCCAAAGTTGCCCGGACATATGCCAAACATTCACCCAAACATTATTTTTTAAATGTAAAAAAGGGGGGCACTTGATCATTATGACCGCCATGAAGCGCAGCATTTTTTATCATTTAGAACAGAGCCAAGACATGTCTCTGACCTTGACCATATAGAGACTGCCTCTAGATGTGGCTCGACCATACAGAGACTGCCTCTAGATGTGGCTCGACCATACAGAGACTGCCTCTAGATGTGCCTCGACCATACAGAGACTGCCTCTAGATGTGGCTCGATCTTAACCTCATCAACTTGCCGACCAACACCGGGAGGCAGTGTCCATTCGAAACTAGATAAAAATAATAGTGATGTGTCGGACATGAATTGATGATAATTGATCAGAGCTGCCACTGCCTAAGAGACGTTTTTTCTTCTCTATTTTGTTTGGAAGTCAGAATAGAATGATGGTTTTGCCACACTGCTCTGTCATGAATTGGATGTTGTGTTGTTATGCATGCAAAGCAACCAGTCACTAGTGATCATAGACAAAATGGCAGGCAATGTACCCTGAATTTACCAATTGTGTCACAATCTTGAGGACCATTCAGGCTACTACAGGTACTTCAGATGAGGAGACAGGATGGCAGATGGTAACGTCACATATCAATGATATAAAGGTGCACACGGTCAAGTTAGGTATAGTTACACATTTCAAACAATAATTGCTTATTATACAAAATGTGTTTATCTTATCTGTCAGAAAACTCTTGAATTAAAACATAGCCTACTGTACGTACATCTGGTGACTGTTTTGTTATCAAGAGTTTCACATCCTATGTCAAAACAACTGTCAGTGTTTTATCTGTAAAAAGTGTAGTTAATAGAGCGATGGAATGCTTGGTTGGAATGATGGATTTTCAAAATACAATTCAATAATTGACTACCATCACCAGACTACCATTAGGCTATGGACTTTCTGTTAGGTCAACATGTTCAGTGATACTGTCTTAAGAACAATACAGTTGGTGTTTTCTCATCGTCTAATTGTCCACCATGATCTGTCATTACACCTTTGGTTCAATAGTTCACTCAAGATTAATCAATTATTCATTTTAAAATGCATGATGAGTAAACATTTCCATTGGTAAGTGGTCAGATAGGTAGGGAGATAGTCAGCCTTGCCTCAATCAGACCTCTATGACCTTACTTGTGGCTACAGACATGACTCCTAACTAATACTTTCTATCAACTGAAGGCCTTTTCTGTTGACTTGGTGGCCACAGAGCAGTGTAATGTTAATTGAGAGCCCTTTCTAAGGACATAATCACAGCATATTCTCTTGAGAAGTGTTTTAATCCCATCTGTCTCTCAGATGTAAGACATTAGCCGAGGTGCAGTAGGGCTTCAGTCAATTATGTTTCACAGAATGACTTGACATTGGCTAACTGAGGTTAAGGGAATGTTGGTGTTGACATTCTGCCCTTGCTTATAATAATATTGTGCATACTTCAGCTGGGGTTAATTTGCCAAAAGGCAAAAGTGTACTGAAGCACACTTGACCCGTCAGCAAACACGACACTTTATTCATTTAGCCCAGTGAAGGGCACGATTCAAACGAGGGCGTTCTGAGCGTGAACAGAGACAGTGGAAAAGCTAATGGAGACCGGGGAAAGCAGCTATTGACATCTGGCCCTTTTCCCTAAAGCCCACCACACACTGGAATGATCTCTCTTCAATGAACTGGCAAAACAATTCACAGATGACACCCCCCCACCACCACCCCCTCACCCGGCCTAACACTCCTTTCCCCCAAGGAACCTCATTGTGCAGCTTAACTAAGATGGCCGAGAAAACAGTGTTTAAAACCCTATCGATTCCTCCGCCGGCGGTAGAGCTGAGGGGGGCCTTCCTCTGATGACAGAGGGGCTATTGATTCACCAGGATCATCCGGTGAAGGTTGGAGAGGGAGCTCCACTCTCTTCTCCTCCTCCTCTTCCTCCTCCTCCACCCACTCCACAGACACAGGCCGGCCTTGGATACCCCACATGGAGGAGGACTGGTCCTGCTGGCTGTGATGAGTCCATTAGGTACGCTTTGTCCGTGTCCATTTAGCCCTCTCGTCCTCAAGCAGAGGCTGCAAAGAGGGCAGTATAGCTCTAGAGTGGAATGGGCTTGTCTAGTGATGTAGAGTCACAGGTGTTTTCAGGGCTGTTGTATGTGGAAGGGGTTTGGAGGTTAGTACAATTCCAAGGGGCCCCACATTGACACTGGGTGTGATGGAGTACCAGCACTACACTTGAGCCTTTGCTGTGACTTAGTTTACATAAAGGGTTATAGGAAATAACATCCTTTGGCATAGTCATCATGACTTGCATTATTTTCTTTTGTACGCATCATGACTTGCCTTGCTGTAATATCATAGCCTAAGGCCAGTCTGAAACCAACACTCAATTTTTAAGTATATAATTTATATATATGTTTGCGTCCAGTACTGGATTGTTGTTTTTTCTTATCCCGATAGCATTCACAGTCTATTCTCCAGCGATGCCCTTCAGATATGAGATAAGACTGGATCTAGGTCCTGAGCAAACCAAAGAAATATCAGTATGAATTAGTCAAAACCTGCCCTCTCTTTAAGGACAAAAGCCCGGGGCTCTTTTGAGATCGATCCCACGGAGATAAGGGCATGTGTGCCTGCGGGCGAGAACTCGCACAGGGCCTGGAACACTGCCGCTGCCTCTGCTGCTGACGCCAGCCATGCCTAGATGGCACCTGCACATCCACGTCATCCCGGCTCAAGCCACCCTCCAGTGCTTCAGCTACACCCTCCACTCCCCCATCCCTCCCACACACACACACACACACACACACCTCAGCCAGATGAGGGCCAGCGGAAGACGAAGGAGCCAAAAAGAGAGAGGGAATAAAAGTGAAAAGTTTAATCTGCCTGCCGGGGAGAAGAGACATCCATTGTGAGAAAGGGGGAGATTGCCCTGGAGGAGAGAGAAAAAAAAATCTCTCTCTCTCACTCCCTCCCTCTCTCTCTCTCTCTCTCTCCCTCTCTCTTTCTCCCCCTCCCTCTCTCTCTCCTCTGCTGAGGTATGGCCTGCGGCTATTTGCCGAGCCTCTGGGGTGGGGACTTCCTGCTGTGCTCCGCCTCAACCTCCAAACCATAGCGGAGCCTCAGCCTCAGACGGTTCAGCAGCATGGTGGCATTGCTCTCTAATTATGTGGGCACCAGTGCTCGGTGGGAGTCACACACACACACACACACACACACACACACACACACACACACACACACATTGCCACCCTCACAGCACAGGGTTCCTTTAATTGGTCTTCATTACTGCAGCCTCTCCATGAGAACCGTGACTGTGGGTAGTTGCTCCAGTCCATGGAACCCTGTCAAAGAGCCTCGCTTGTTTATGCACACAACCACCTTGACGAGGAAGCACATAATGATGTGCCACTGCCTCTAGTGAATGAAACCTGAAGCTGAAAATAATTATACATACTTTTAATCATATTGTTTATTATTATTCATCTCTTTTTATAACAAACAAAATGTGCAATAGTTCTATGCTAGGATTATAAACCATGGCCCAGAGCTCTCATTTGTGTACAAGACATTGTCCTCCATTTTGCACCTCCTCTAATAGGTAGGTGGAGACTCCTGTACATCTCCCCACCCTCTGTTGCATCCTCAGTTGCAGGCAGGCAGACAGACAGGCAGCCACCTGAAGACTATGCGGAGGAGTTTTCCCTGTCTCTCTCTCTCTTTCTCTCTCTCTTTCTCTCTCTCTCTGTCTTCTTCTGTCTGTTCATTCTGTCTCTGTTCAGTCCTATTCAGGGAGGTGACTGATGGCAGGGGGGCCCACGAGGGCTTCTCCACTCATTTGCCCCAGCTGGCTCCCTGTGAGGTGCTGATAGGGCTGTGCTCCGAGTGCCAGGCTTTCATTAACACTCCCGCGCCTGATGAGAGCAGGTGCGCACTCTCACCCACCGGCTCCCAGTTCAATTTAGGGGGCTAAGGTCCACTTCTTTCCTTCTCTTTCTCTCTCTCTCTCTCTCTCTCTCTCTCTCTCTCTCTTTTTTTTTTCTCTTACTGTCCTTTTTTGCTCTTAAGCAAAAGTAAAAAATAAAGCAGAAGTCCCAGCAAATCTTGAAATCCCAGTGATTCTTAAAAAAAATAATTGGATTTTCCACACATGTGCCTTTCCAAACCGTACCGTTGCACATATACTATCATATGTCATGTTACAATGCACACCGTGTTTCGGTTATCCCCTTGTGATTAGTCAGGTGTCAAACAATGTGACGTAGAGCGTTTATCCGCTAGAAGTTAACTAAAGAAGTCAACTTTAAAAACAGCTGTGTGCTGCAGAAAAAGACACCCTCGATCACGTTTTAAAAGAAGCCTTAAAAGAAGAGGACTGTTTTGAAAACACGGTCTACTTCAGAGGATTATAATGTAAAATGGACGCCGGCACCTGCGGAAAATGCACCTAGTGTGAATGTACGTAGCCTAATGCTGTGTTGTATTCTGTTTATAACAGTTTTTTTTTTTCTAACAGCTTTGCACTGTTTTGCATTATTGAAGTCATTTTTGTGTTGCTTGTGTCCTTGGCGTGATGGAATTTTCAGAAAATTTGAGGTTTAAGTAAAAAAAGAAAAGTTGAGGTTTAAGTAAAGGTTTGCATTCTTCAACTGCATGGTTACTTGGGTCCTTTGCCCCGTCTGGTTGGGAGGCCAACTCTGACGTATAACATGTCCCATTTGTTCTCATGAAATTGTGTTTCGTAATCGGATATGCAAATAATTAGCGGGTGCTGATGTCTCCGTCTGACAGATGCTATCTTTATTCCAAAAAATTGTGTCGTTAATGAGACACAAGAGATATATTTCAGCTGAGGTCCTCTCATTCTCAGGCTTCAAATGTACTTTCATTTATTTTTAATTATTAAAAGGCTATTTGGCATAATTACATTTGGGGAAGATGAGCAGAGGCATCAGGCGATAATTTGGATATTACCTCCGCCTAGGCTGCAGCCACAGCCTCCACCTCCGCCCGTGGAAGCGAGCTGAACTTGCGCACGGGTGACTGACGGTTTGGAAGGACGCCACAGAGGATTCTGTGATTGGAGCTGACCTTTCGCTAAGAGGGGCAGGATCGCAGCTGCCGGTGAAAGGTAACAGTAATGTGGTGTCAGCCAGTTTTAATATATCAATTCAAATCATGTAAGTGGTGGGGGTTGGGGAGGGAGGGGGGAGACCTCTGCTTACGATGTCCAGGACACAAGCACAGATCATCACCGGACAAAGTGCTTTTGCTCGCCATGATGGATGGGGCTACTCACCTCTCTCCCTCGGGGAAGAAGGTGGTGACACGTTATTCTCCTGGTCCATTACACGACTGTCAACACATTATCAGGAGCGATTAGAGAAATATTCAATAAAGCTGTACCAATATGAGTTGACTTCAACTCAGCAACCTTTCACTTACAGTAAGTGACTAGCCTTGTCCTTATGCACAAACCCCTATATCTTAGGCTGCTACCAGTTGTCATTATCCCCGGCGTCAACAGATGGTTTTCTGATGGGCTATGATAGCTCATTCAAACACCAGTTAGAGCAGCAGAGTTACCCAGGCAGTTCTGTGATGCCAACCCAATGAGAGCACTAAGAAGGACGGGCACACTGGGAATAAGAGAGGGGGAAATGGCAGCTTTGTGTGTGTGTGTTTGTTTGTACTGTATTATGTTGCTTTTCATCCAAATCTGTTCTATTATGTGTGGGACTGTTTTGAAGGCAATAGGCGGGGTAGACCAATGTCCCACTGGAATGTGATACTTTTGCACCACTCTCTCTCTCTCTCTCTCACACACACACACACACACTCACTCTGTCTTTCTCTCTCTCTTAAACACACACACTCTCTTTTTCACACACAGAAACAAACACACACACGCACACAACACACTCTCTCTCTCTCTCTCTATCACACACACACACCGCAGTGTGCTCACCACCAAAACAAGCCCAAAGTCACGCTTCCATGGTGGCCTCCTTGTTTATACTCTTTTCAGTTTCTTGGCAGACAGCACGCAGGAAGATCCAACAATAATGGATAATTCTGAATTGGCATTGCCAGTTAGCTGTTCTGGCACACACACAGACACAGACACACACACACAAACACACACTTTTTGGAGAATGTCCTTGGACTATAGCTTTTCTAATTACATTTAACACTTGGCCTCATGGTGGCTCTCCTTTGTGAGGAAACACAAATAGACGTAATAGTTTATCTGAATGCCATCTGTTACACACAGCTTGTGAGAGTCACAGGGAGACTTCGGGGAGCAATTTCCAGCACTCAATTTAAACGGAAGGCATCGCCACGGAACAGCACAGGGATTGAGCCGTCACTGCAAACGGGAGAGAGAGGAACGGAGGAATGGGGGGGGTATGATTGCATTTCATTTACCTGTTTTTCACACTGCCTTCACACTTTTTATTTTCACCAAGATGGGGGTGGGGGGGGGGGGAGTTGTAAGCAGGAACAAGGCGAGAGAGGTGTAAATAAGGCATTCTAGTTTATCAGTTTCCTTCATTAGCATACCCTCCAACGCAAAAGTCGTTTACCATACAACCCAGCACACAGCAACTAGGGCATGCTGCGTCCAGGGATTGTGCCATGTTGTGTAGCGAGTCCTCTGGGATCGATTTGTGTGTGTGTGTATGTGTGCGTGTTTGTGTGTGTGTGTGAGAGAGTGTGCGTGTGTGTGTGAGTGAGTGTGCGTGTGTGTGTGAGTGAGTGTGTGTACGTGTGTGTGTGTGTGCGTGTGTGTCAGTGTGCATGCATGCAGTCAGTGACCCCTGACTTTTATGCCAGGGACTAATGAGTGTTCTGAGCCCAGCTCTCTGGTCACAGGGGACCTCTGGGCCCCGATCTTTGCCACTGCCTGTTTGTTATTTAGCCTCCCTAATGACTGTGGTGCAACAAATAAATAAATAAATACCAACACAAACTAATAAATAAATAAATATATAAATGCATACACGCAAAACAGATAAATATTTATATAAATGCAAACATATCTGTGTTGTGTGCTATGTTTTCCTGTGACAAATAGCTATGCTACAAAATATGTGCTGACAATTTAAATGCAATCATAATCTCATTTTTTATTATTGACTTTATTTAAATATTTGTTATTTTGTTTATATATTTATTTTATACTCCATTGGGCTGTCGTAACACCAACAAATCCCAATCAGAAATATTAAATACAACACACATACAAACACACACAGACACACGCTCGCACACACAGACACACACACACACAGTCAGTGTAAGACACATTCTGACATTTATTTTAAAATCCAATCTGGCTCTGGTGCCAGGGGATACCAGGTACTGATTGAGTTTTGTGTCACTTCCTTAATGAAGAGCCGGGCTCTAAGGTGGCCCAATGTGTGACGTGCGTCAGCTGATGTCAGAGGCTGATTTGCAGGCTATTCCATCAATTTCACTTGGCACCTGTAAGGAAATGCTATGTATAAATAATATATTCTGGGCAGAGACTGACTCCGTTTAGACAGACCTGAACCTGGCTGCCTATTTTAAAGTTAATAAAATGAATAAAATAACCAAGTGAAATAAGAAATGCCAAATGCAGGTTAGGATGCAAGATAGACAAGAAGTTATTTTTCACATTTAATTATTTACTTGGAAATGTAGATATATTTTTTTTACAATATTATGTCAACTTGTCAGTCTACATACCTTAACAGATGATACATTGGTATGTCACTGTCATGCCAAACTAGGTTAAGGCATGAACTGTGTTAATTTATCCAAATTCATAAATGATCATCTTTGTCTGATTGTCGCTTACAAAAAACTTCATTTGAAAGTTTCCAAAGAGACCATATGTTCTGCTTTTGACCCTCGACACCTTCTTTACCATACCACACGTACGTATGCACGTATGAGGAGAGATTTACCCCACCTTCTTTACCATACCACACGTACGTATGCACGTATGAGGAGAGATTTACCCAACCTTCTTTACCATACCACACGTACGTATGCACATATGAGGAGATATTTACCCCACCTTCTTTACCATACCATACCACACGTGTATGCACATATGAGGAGAGATTTACTCCTCAGGCCATACGCTCATTTATGCATGTTACACCTTGGACTGGACATCGGAATTTCTGCACGACACACATACCCCCCTCTTCCTATCCATTAGCTATCTATTGTCTTGAACTAAACAGTACATACTACACAGCAGTGACGGACTGGACGGTCTGGCATTTGGGCAGATGCCAGAAGGGCCGCGGCCCCTCGTGGGCCGTTTGGGGTTTCTCGGGTTTGCGCGGCCCATTTATCGTAAAGACGGTCTTACAATATCTCTCAGCCCACTATCAAGCATCAATAGTGTTACATGGCTTACCAAGCCATTTATCTCTTACTCCCTTTACCTCTTTCATAGATGGAAACTGATCAGTATTTATACCAGACATGAGTCTCTACACTACAGTCATGGTGACCCTCAATATTTACATCAGTCTACATTCTTTTGTAACCTTATTCAATCAAATGATTTAAAAGTGCATTGTTTGAAATTGGAATACAATAAATATGCTGCCTGTATCTTTTATTTTATTATTGGTTTACAAAAGTTAGGCTACATGAAGCAATGACTTCTGGGAATTTCAAAACCGAATGCGTCTACTTCCTTCAGCACGGGGAATTGCCGATCTAGCATGCCTTGATCCTCGGAATTTTCCCCTTATAAAAGCTAATAAACTGCCCCCAAATGCACTTCGAAACATAAGAGAATGTCTGCTTAAATTCAGTTAAGGTGCTACGGTTGAAAATCTACAGTCGGAAATTGACACATCTCGCCACGCACTGGGACAGCCTGAAAAAGTCTCCTCTAAACGAGTAGGTCTATACAGTCAAAGCGTCGGACTTTGATGATGCCGCGGAGATATAGGAAGATACAAAAATAAACCTGGTGAGCAAGAAATGTGCTACCTGCAAGAATTGTGCATAGTTGTATAGTTTGTTTACCACAGTCACCGCCCTAGAATAGCTCTGAAACTAGGGGCGAACGCGCCGCAGAGGGGGCAGCGTGCATCTCACTCGCAAAATGAAACATTTCTGTGGGGCGCCTGCCATAGACCTCGCAGTTGCAAAATCAGCATGAACATTAACGGACAGCTGCTTCCGTTGACCGATTAAAATCTAGTTACCATGCTGTCAACTAAAGCACACATCCTGTACCGGGCATGGCTATTAAATTTGCGTCAAAGGCTGATAGTTTCAATTGTAGATGCACTCTTTAAAGTTAATAGCACTCACATGCCTCACATTCCTTATTATTTCGGATTTAAAATGCACACCAGTGCATTATATAAGGCTACAATTTAAATTGACATTTTAAAAGCTATTATTTCCTCTTGTTTTCCACCTCGCAAACTCTACTAGGCTACAGTAAAAGTGCATTATCTTTTGGCTATTGCGCAAAAGCCAGTTCTGATATTTATTCATTTCACATTCTTACAACATAGCTTGTCACAACATCAATACACAGCCTTAGTATAAGGCCTACAAGTTGTGCATTGATATATCCATGTTCTTGGTTGAGTCTTTATGCATAGCCTATTAAAGTTAGAGTTCATCACCAATGGGGCTACAAACGTGTTATGTCCGTGCATGTGAAGTTATATCTGTGTGTTGCGAGCACATGCATGGGTTTTTTAATCCCAGTCCGTCACTGCTACACAGTACACACTGCACACTACACAGTCACACTACACAGTACAGACTAAACAGTATCAATACAGGGCCGGTTCTCCCTATACGCACACTACGCAAGTTGCGTAGGGCCCCGCAAGTTAATGAAGGCCCCCTTCCCCGTCTCTCCTGGAGTCAAGCTATAGTGACAGACAAGTATACAGTTATAGCGACAGTGCCTCATACATTAAGAAGATGAACATGAAACCGAATTACCATTCAGGGCATGAAAAACGGAAGAAACGTCACGAGAATGGCGAACAGCGGGAACAGCAGTCGGGTAAACTTGCGTTCGTTCCATGGTTTGATGTCAACATGCATCTCTCCAACATGCATCTCTGTTGCTGGCCTAGCCTAGGCCTACCTAACAGGGAAGTGAATCCCCTGATCTGTGTGTGGCTTGCTTGCCAGCCTTTCCCAGTCACAGTACTTCGTAAAGTTGTGAAATATAATCGCATATGCAGTTTTTTTTAATGCGGGCGACTGGCATTAAAAAAAAAAAAAACGCATCTTTAAAATGCGTTCATAATAACGTGCAGCTCGGTTAGCAGTTTTTCAGCAGAAACATGCGAGGACCCATCTAAACTAATAGGTGATTTCACTCTTCCCATACATTTTAAAAGAACTAAATTGTTTTACAATATTTCAGTCAACTTAGTTATAGATAGCCTTACAACTGAACGTATGCAAATATAGCCTGTATTAACTTTGATTCACAGTGCTGCATGGACAATAGATGCACATCGTAAATTAGGCCTATATGAAGTATTAAAATGATTGTTTAAAATAGTCTACGTTTGAGTTCATAACTTTGGCAAGTAGCCTACAGACACACAGGTGAAGAACAGTCAGTCAGTAAGCTACTAGCACAACCAGATGCAAAACTGCATTACTTCAAGTGTCAAACTGCAGATTTCTGAGTATGAAAACCGCAGTTTTGGAGAAAATATTTGCAGCTCTTATGCAGGGAATGCATTATTTTAGAGGCAAAAAACTGCAGGTATTTTTTGCAAGGGGATATGTACAGCAAGCCTCAAAAGCAAACAGCCCAGACTATACAGTATAAACAAACAGCCCAGACTATATAAACACTATATTTGGTAACTTCCATAGACATCCAAAATGGGGTGGGATGATTGTATTGGGAGCACTGAGGTGTCAGATGATACTATAAAAAAAATGGTTACATTTTGGCGCTCAGAGTTCAGGTAGGAGGGCCCCTTAGCAGGATTTTGCTTAGGGCCCCATGGAGGTCTGAACCGGCACTGAATACATATCTTTACAACATTTCAATGTCATTACAATTACCTCACATCTTCCATGGTTCATGTTTTGATCCACATAGTTGTATACTTTTACTGTATGTAAATGCAGTTATGGAGACACAAGTCGTTGTTCCCAGTGAGCCATGGCCATAACAGGCAGCACCTAAGTAAATAAAACACACAACATAAAAGCACAAAATGAAACACAAATGGGAATATTGTGGTGACTGATCATATATTATGTAATAAAGAATTAATTTACAGCAGCATAAGCATTGGTGTCATTTGTAGGCACATTCTCCTTTTAAATCAGATGTTATCTTTAAAAAAAAAAAAACATCTTTACTGTATATCTGTATACATCAAACGGATTATATACAGTCCCCTCAGCCACCACAGCTATTTGTAGCTTTCAAAGGCAGTGACCATCATCTTTGACCTCCGGCTAAATCTTGCACCTGGGATTGAGGGGCTTAATGGGAGATGTGAGTAGGTCATCTCCGGTCCCCATCGGCCCTCGCTGGCCATCGCCGTCTGAGAGGTTTTGGCGGGCGGGGAGCGCACATCTGTTAAATGACGTCAGGAGACCCCGGCGTGACACCTGTGAATGTGGAGGAAATCATCTAGCCCCGGGGTGAGGGCAGAACCGCTTGGTGTGGTGAGGAGGGACACTCTGTGCTGAAAGGTGAGGGAGATATCTACACACACACACACACACACAGACACACACACATAGCAACGCACAGACATATACACACACACACACACACACACACACACACACACACACACACACACACACACACAGAAACACAGAAACACACACATACACACATATGCATGCACTCTCTCACACGCAAACACACATACAAACACACACACACATACATGCACACCTCTATGGGAGGTTAAAAAGATAACTGGGAGCGATAAAGCTTGTTCTAGGCCCAGGAGAAATTTACTTCTCTCACATCGCTAAATCACACACACACACACACACACACACACACACACACACGCACACGTGGCCCAGAATCCTCCAGAGAGAAAATGCCACATCCTGACACACACGGTCACAACACTAGAAAAGGTCTGATCCTCATGACCTGCTTAGACGTCTAAAGCAGAAAAATATTGGCATTTCAATAGAAACGCCTTCTGACATTCCTCTCTGCCTTCCTCTCCTCTTTTTCGCCCCCTCTGTTCCTCTCTGCCTTCTTCTCCTCCTCCTCTCCTTCTCCCTTCTTTTTCCTGTTTAGAGACCAGGCCCTGACCTTTTCCTCTGGCTCTAGCTCCAGTTCTTTTTTCGTCCGCAGCCTCACTGTAAGATAATCGGAGAAATTTCAGGCTCGCTCAGGCAACAAAGTGCTCTAGGACATCATAGAGGGGACAAAAATAAAAATAAAAAGGAGGGAAAAAAAGGAATCAGGGATCTGTGGAGATCACCGTGGACCCTGTTCTGTTGGGGAGCCGTGGAGATCACCTGTTCTGTTGGGGATCCATGGAGATCACCTGTTCTGTTGGGGATCCATGGAGATCACAGTGGACCCTGTTCTGTTGGGGAGCCGTGGAGATCACCTGTTCTGTTGGGGATCCATGGAGATCACCTGTTCTGTTGGGGATCCATGGAGATCACAGTGGACCCTGTTCTGTTGGGGAGCCGTGGAGATCACCTGTTCTGTTGGGGAGCCGTGGCGATCACCTGTTCTGTTGGGGAGCCGTGGCGATCACCTGTTCTGTTGGGGATTTGTGTTGGGGATCCGTGGAGATCACCGTGGACCCTGTTCTGGATCTAGCTGTTTGAGAGAAACACACACACACACACACACACACACACACACACACAGACATGTGCCGTATAGCCCCCACTCAGTCTCCGTATAACTCTTGGTTGATCTGCCCTACACTACTCGTAAGTGTTATATCCAGCTACTGGTTCCTCTCGTATCCCTGTTCTTTGGTTTAGTTTATTTGCTGATAGGGTATAAGTGTGTAAATGCACCAGCATAAGACTCTATTATTTTTCTGTCAGGTTTTTTTTGTTGTTTGTGTGTGTGTGTGTGTGTGTGTGTTAGTGTGTGTGTGTGTGTGTGTTTGGAACTTTTTCCACTAACCTTTTCATTTCCTGACGTCTTGGGGGACTTTTTGGGGTTTAATTTTACTTGTGGCCGATAGAGGAAATGCTGCAAGAGAGGAGTGTGAATACCACTCACCGTAAGCCAACCCCCCCCCCCCCCCTCGGCAGATGCCTGTATGTGTCACATGTTTGTTTGGGTGGATTTAATTTGCTTTCTGCTTATTGCCACATGCACAATCACACAAAGCACAGAGTCACACTCGACACATAAGCTAATTTAATTAGCCACGGCTCTCAAAGCATTCCTAAATGCACCATCTTAACACCCCCCCCCCCCCCAAACACACACACCTCTTCGCTGTATTAAGACATCAAAAACACACACTGACAGCATGCCCCCAGGAAAGAGAATGCATTGTTTCACTCCTTACAGGCGGAAAGAAGAAGAGAGAGAGAGAGAAAGACAGAGAGAGCAGAAGAGAGAAGGAAAGAAATGAAAGCGAGTTATTCATCTCATTCCAGGAACAATCTCATGGAAACACGCAGGTCTCAGCTATGCCAATTTTCCGATTGTTTTCATTCTTCAAATTCTCCAATCATTTCCATAGCCGGTGTCTGCGCCTGTGGCCTTGTCCGTGTCTCAGTAGGCCCTGGCTGCAGGTTTATAATTGCATTGTATTCATATTTTAAGCCAAAGGCAATATGAGGCTGTATTGTAATTCGAAAGCCTACGGAAAGAGCAGTCAGTCTTTCAAGAACGTGGCCAGACTAATAAGTGCATGGTCCAAGTTTTCCCCTCTAATGCTCTCTCTTTCCCTCTCTCTCCATCTGTCTCTGTCTGAGCAACTCCCTCTCTCATTTTCTGTATCTCCCTGTCTCTTTCCCTGTGTCTCCCTTACTCTCTCTCTCCACATCTGTCTGTGTCTGTCTCTCGCTGTAAGTCCCTTTCTCTTCCCTCCTCTCCCCTCCTCTCTCTTTTTCCTATTCAATCTTTCTCTCTCTCTTTGAGTGTCTCTCTCTCTTTCACACAGCGCACTCTAAAGTAGCAACGCCGGCATGCCTTCTTCCAAAGGTGTGCTCATTTCTGCAGTCGGACGAGGACGTGAAATTGAAAACCGTTTGAGACGGCGTCATTTTCTGCCGGCTGCCACCACTGACATGCCGATCAGCCATGTGGCGCTCACTGAGAGTGTGAAACAGAAGGTGGGAAAAAGAAGAAACGGACAACTCATGTTCAATCAGGCTCCCCGTGAATCAACGTCACAATGACAAAGCTGCGTGGCATTGTTGTCTCGTTACAATGGCCAGACATTAACGTCCTCTCCTTTCCCCGTCCTGGTCGTTTTTGTCTTTTTCTGTTCCTTTCTTTCTTCCAGAAAGAAACTGAGGTCATTTCTGCTGGTTCTTGTTTGATGGATTAAAAAAAGTCACAGCAAACCAGGTTCTGAGAATCACTTTTCCGACGAACAGGGGGAAGTCCCTCGAACGTTAACACAATTTTCAAGACGTCCCCGATTGGTCCCCACCGCCGCGTTCTCTAGCAGATGTCACCGGAACATTGTTGACGTCCGGAGCAAGTTCTTCTTTGGTCCTTGTGTGATGTCCGGTGTCAAACATTTTGGGGACGTCCCCGCTGTTCTAACCTGACCCTCGCCAGATGAATTTCGCTCCGCCTAGCTCCACTCATCCATCTGGAACCGATCCATTGGAATTGTGTTTCAGAAGGCTGGGCCTAATCAAAAAATGCTTGCATATGATTGAATAAGCCACTTGTCCGTCATCTATTGACGTGCTACTTCAACCACTCACATCGAAGCCAACCCGTGACGCTGATAAGAGTCTCACAGTCGCTTCTCCACTACGTCACATCTATGAAACTCCCGCCCTGCGTCCTGATTGGCTGAACCATAAAGTCGGTTGCAGAAATCACTCTCAATGGAAGAGGTCCCAGATGGATGTGAGTGAAGCTAGACGGAGCTAAGCGGAACGAAATTCATCTGGCGAGGGTCAGGTTAGCTAAGTTCATCATTGGGTCATTTCAGAAACTTCCCAAGGATGTCCTTGTGTCGGCCTGACAATAACGTTATATGGGGGACATCATGAGGACGTTTGTTTTAGTGTTAATTTCGTCAGACGAGACGAGAGGAAATATGTTCGTCAACGACCTTTTTTTTCATGACTAAGACGAGACGATGACGAGACTGCACTAATGTCCTGAAACACTGACTAAGACTATCTTAAGATTCATTATTGTTGACGAAAAAAGACGAGACTAAAATGTTTTGCATGAAATAAAAACTAAGATAAAATCTCTCTTAATTTTGTCTTCAAAATGAGAAGACAGAATATCTAGCTGTTACGTTTTCAAAATATTCCAAATGAGTTCATGCGCAGCAGCTTTCCTGTAGGCTAGTCTACGTGCTGTTGCTGCAACCCTGTGGCTGCAACACGAAACTACATCGAACAATAACACCGGAAATCAGAAATAGCAAGCTAACTACCTAAGCTTTATGCCACCATGCTACATACCCAGAAGTTGAAGCTTCTCTCATACATATACAAATTAACATCCCCCAGAATGTCCATAAGAAAATGTTCAGCAAGTAATGTCAACTATTTAACTAGTTACACTGATGATGCAAAGTTTGCTAGCAAGTAATCTAATATGGAAAGTTCGCTAGCAGGTTAGCTAAGATCATATTCTCTGCTAAGATGGAGAGTTTGGGGAATGTGTTGTGCATATCGCCATCTAGCGTGGCGGAGTAAAAAATTAATACTTGGGTCTACGATAGTGTTTCTCAAACTTATTCAGACGAAGGACCACTTAACTAACCAATAAAAAAGAAACGCACGGACCACCTAGCTAAAAAAAAAATTAGACCTACTTCAACAGTACAACAATAGGCCTACTCACTGAACCACCTTGCTTATTGTCTTTGCACTTTGCTTATTGTGTCAGAGGATTCATATGATTTAACTGGCATATCTTACATAGACAGTGTTGCAGAACTGTTTTTTACATACAGTACAAGTTTACATTAACATACAGTTTACATGTAACATACAGTTACATGTACATACAGTACAAGTTGGTTCAATATTGCAAACAACTCATCTATAATATAGTGGTCCGCAAGCAGACGTGGTAAAATATATTTACCACGTCTGCTTGCAGACCACTTGGGATAGTTTGCGGACCACCAGTGCGGACCACACTTTGAGAAACACTGGTCTACGAAGATCATGACAGTGGTCCATTCAAATATTTTACTGTCTATGGTCAAATCCCAGCTGAGCTATAACTGTAGCTCGACTTACCTGTGCATGTAAACATACTGACTGACAAAAAATCTGAATGAGTTCTAACAGACGAGTAGCCCTGTGGACACACAATATTGGAAAATTGAGATGTGTGAAACACTATTTCACTGAAATGGTAATCAGAAAACGACTAACATTTTTTGACTAAAACTGACTAAGACTAAGATACCTTTAGTTTTCTTTTGACTAAAACTAGACTAAAAGGATGAGACTTTTAGTCGACTAAAACTTGACTAACAAAAATGATATTTGAATGACTAAATAAGACAAAGACTAAAAAGGACATTTTGTCACAAGACTAAGACTAAATTAAAAATAGGTGACAAAATTAACACTACCGGTAGTTTGTTTGCTACCTGCACGTGAGGCAATGAAGTTCAGCTACAGCATTCGGAAAAAGTACACCATCGGTGGCCACCGATGAAAGTAAGTAACATGTCTGGCTGTGTATGTAGCCTATAAAGTTTTCAATAACTGAGTGAAACGTTGTGGGTTTAAGTACTATACGTAGTCGGAAACAGTTAAAGTCAAAGTCAAAGTCTGCTTTATTGTCAATTTCTTCACATGTCAAGACATACAAAGAGATCGAAATTGCGTTTCCTACTATCCCACGGTGGAGACAAGACATATTTTACCAATCAGGTCCACAGACAAACATAACATTCAAGTAAACAATATAAAAAAATAAAAATAAGAAGGCACATACAATTAAGAAATAAGAGCAGCAAAATTTGGTTGAAATTGTGCAATTGTGCATACAGTAGACAGTCAATATAATAGTGCAAAAAGTCAGGCCAATAAATGGCTGAGGTAGTTTTGTTTGACCTAAGTATGCAAGTGGCATAGTGGTGCAAGTTATGTAAGAGCAGCAGAAGTGTGTTCAGAAGTGTTCAGGACAACAGGACAACAACAACAAGTTGCAAAGTGTGCAAGTGTACAAGTGGAGTAGTGCAAGTGGAGTAGTGCAAGGCAGCCATTGTGGGTCCAAAAGTCCAGGATGTTATGTAGCTGAGGGTGGAGGGGGGAGAGAGTTCAGCATCCTAACAGCCTGGTGTATGAAGCTGTTGGTGAGTCTGGTGGTGCGGGAGCGCAGGTTTCTGTACCTCTTCCCAGAGGGCAGTAGATCAAACAAATAGACCTCTGAAGTTCGCCTACAAAAAAGAACCAAAACGGCCATCTTTGCCCATATAAGGAGATCCGGTTCTTAATTAAAGCTAACTACCTATGGCAAGTTGCATTGAAAGTTAGCTCTGGGGTAGCAAAAATCTAAGTGTGCCGCCTTCACGTACTGGAGATCACAATATCCACTCGAAGGCAGAGGACAAAAGTGTGTTCAGGAAAACGTCTGCATTTCAGACTTTTTCATCCCCGCGAGAGTTTAGCAGGTGCGATAATTCAAAATCCCCATGTTATTTTCCCATAGGAAAAATCGCCAGATACCGGATGTCAAAGATGGCAGCTTTTTTGTAGGCGAACTTCAGAGGTCTATTGTGAGTGGGGTGACTTGCATCACTCACAATTGTGGTCGCCTTGCGGGTGAGGTGGGAGGTGTAAATATCCTTCAGGGAGGGGAGTGAAGCACCAATAATCCTTCCAGCTGTGTTCACTATGCGCTGCAGGGCTTTCCTGTTGTATTCAGTGCAGCTTCCGCCCCACACAGCGATACAGCTGGAGAGGATGCTCTCAATGGTGCCTCGGTAGAATGTGGTAATGTTAAAACATGTTAAATGTGAACGTATAACATAGTCAAACTGTGCTAGCTCACCTTTATATGATAGGTTAGCTCAACTGTGGTGGAAATCTGTGGTGGGGTATGGGGGAGCCCTAGCCTGGGAAATCCAGACCCCAGAGGCGTATCAAGCTTTTTAAAAGTGTGGGGGTTGTGGGATAGGAAAATGAAACAATCTGGCCAAATTATAAATAACTCCCTACAGGGACGTGAGAGGGGTGCGGACTATATTGGTGTCCGGGAGTTTCTCCCCCGAAAAAAAAATTAAATTCTGATTGCTAAAAACACCATTTTAATGCAGTTTGGGAGGGACAGAAGAAGCAGCGCCCCTCATATGTGTGGCTCATGTGCAGTGTTGGGCAAGTTACTTCAAAAGCGTAATGCATTATTTATTACTTGTTACTGTCATCTCAAAGTAATTTGTTACATTACAATATTACTGTCTTTGAATTGTAAGGCATTACACTAGGTTTACATTACTTTCACCAAAATAACAGGAAATATGGATTTGGTGTTCTCAATAGATCTTCATGTGTTTAATGCAGCTCATTACACGACAGGAGGTGATGTGGTATGACATAATGACTGAGCTAGGCTTAAGGCTAACAAAAGAACAATATAATGGTTGCAGTTATGGCTCATGGGACAATGTAGGCCCCAAAGGCCAAAGGTCACTCACAACTTAATATAGTAAAATATAGCCATAGTGAAATTGTATGTTGACTTTAAATGGTTCTCATCATTGCTGGTTGCCTATCATTCCACTTACAGTGGTGTAAACTTAATGCAAATAGTTTGAGAATAATGGCTACGATCTTTGTCTGTAAAAGCAACATTTTTGTTATTCTTACTGCTTGAAATGAGAAGTATAGCCTAACCATGTTAGATCTGTTGCATGAATGGCAGAGATAACTCAAATTCCCTTTCTACAGTCATTTAAACAAGGCAATCAAATTCCAGGACCAGCATAGATGACTTTTTAATTCTTGGATAATCTTCTCTGGTGCCAATTGAGCATTTCTCAATTTTGGATTAAAAAGCAAAGTAACTTCAGTTACTGAGATTTGTACCGAGTAAAATATTACTTAAATTGTATTGGTAATGCCTTACATTACTGCATTACAGCAAAAAGCAATGCATTACTGTAATTAGATTACTTTTTTAATGCATTACTCCCAACACTGCTCATGTGACATGTAGGCCTACATGATCTACCTGCTATCACTTCACTATTTGACACTACCATACATGGAGACATATCTCATGTTATAAATCAAGAAATAATTTCAGAAATTATGTTTTGTACATATGGGTTGCAGGCTACAATAAATTTCCTAACAGACAGCAGCCTAATTTCGAGGTATCACTAATACCTATTAAATAAATGTAAAGGACACAGAACTGTAAGCTTAAATTCAAAAACGTTTGAAGTCTACCCAAACATATGCAAAGGGAATATAAATAAATTGTGTTGCATATAGCCAGCTTAATTAATGTCAATTTAAAGATTATGATTAGCAGTTTCTATGCATTTTTCCATTGATAGTTACAGGAAGCCACGTTGTTGTTTAAACTATTGTTGCTTCTAGCCCACGTTACCTCCAGTTTCACTTGCTGCAGGGACGCACACATTGCATGAGCGATCATATTTGAGTTCTACATCCGAGATAGAACGCTTGTGTCTTGACGCCGCCGTTTGTAAGATCAGATCAAATAAGACGTTCTAAATGGAACGCGATGTAATTAAGCTGTTCCTTTCCAAGCGTCTTGGAGACGTGCTGTATGTGTGCTGACTGGGCTATGTCTATATAGTGATGACACCAAATGAATAAGTATGCTGCAAATGAGCAGACGTGTGAAGCACCGGGCATAACTTAATTTCGCGGCTACGTGGAGCAGTAGCAGGTTAATTGTTGAGGAGGCCCATAGTTTGAGAAAAGCTGCAGATCATAGGCAGAGAAAGCATAATGCTCTGAGAACAGTAGCCAAAGGTTTTCCTGCAGAAACAGGTGCATTGGTGCACGCACCTCGCTTTCACTTTAACTCCCTGCATTGTGACAAAAACTGTCAGTCAGACAGTGAATTTTGGTTTACTAAATTAGCATAATGAGGTAACAATTATCATTTCAATTATATCTGAAATCTGCTCACTGCAGACGTTACAATGCCGACCAAGCAGCAGCATAGCCTTAAAAAAGACGCACACTTAGAATTTGATCAGAGCGGCTCTGGTTCTTCACCTAACTTGATGTGATTGGCTGGATGATCGTTCAATCAAATTAACAGACCTATTTGTGTCTCTGTGTGTGCGTTAGATACGGTTCCAACTCTTTACGGGAGCGTTTATTTCCATTTTTTACTTTCAATTTAATCTGACAAAAAGTGTGGGGGATAGAATCGTGTTCCAGCAAAACTGTGTACGTTATAACACCCACATCCCCCACGCTTGCTACGCGCCTGCCAGACCCTGATAATCTAGAAAGATTAAGGGTCTGGCAAAGAGCAATGTAATGGCCCAACTCGAGGGGCGGCAACAAGCATGCATTTAAAAATGTCACTGCACGCAATTGGATAACACTAGACCATGTTTACTCTGAATGATTTTGGACTTTGACGCAATCGGATAACACTACGACCAATGTGTACTGTCCTCCAACGTTGCAGCGCTGGCTTCATCAGTTTAACTGGTTCCCCGGAATGCAAGGGGAAAAAGTAACGTGCGTCATTGCTCTTTGCCAGAGTGTCTCGCAGAGACAATTCCATTGTGCTCTTGCGAGAACTCTGGATTTCCAGGGTAGGGGGGCCCAGAAGCATGCTCCCCCGGAAGATAAAAAAAAAAAGACCCTCGAAACGATGACTTTTGGTGTGTTTTGTGGAAAGAGAAGAGTAGGGTGGAAAAGAAGCAACTTCACGCAGAGGCTTGGGCTTCAGGGCCCCCTGAGCTCTTGGGCCCAGTAGGCCCATTCAGTAATCTATCTCTGGACATAGACCTGTGGTATGACCCCATTTATCTCCAAAATGTATATTCTAAAATAAATTACAAACTAGAATATCTTTGTTAACCTCTATATTACACAGAAGCCAATGGCTCTTTGACTAATTACTTACACCTGAGGACTATTTTCATAAATTAAGGCTTAGGTTTTTTGAACTTACTCATAGGTTTGGACCTATAGCCTAATACATTTTGGATTTGGATTTTGATTTTTTTATGCTGGCGGCTAAATTACGTTTTGTGCCCCCCCCCAATGACTATAGTCCCTTTCCCACCGGAGGAATTTTTGCAGTTCCTAGAACATAATGTTCCTAGAACCCTTTTTCTCTTGGGTCCTATAAGGGCAGGGTTTTTTCCCTTTTCCGCATAGGAACCCTTAGTGACCTAGGTCCACATAATTGGTCCAACTTATAAGTCACGCCCACTGTCAACCCAAGTTGAATGGGCAATTTGTAATTGAATGGGACCTGTAGGGGACGGTGACGTGACGTTATTTTGTTTGCTGGGTTGTTCTTCATAGAACTATCTCAAGCAGAGCTGAGCATGATGTCTGTGTTTTTTTTTTTACTTATAAATACTCGTCTGTCAAAGTTTACCACCCTGCAGTGCATGCCATCTGACTCCGCAGTGGAGAGGGAAAAAAAACTAAACAAGAAAAAACAATGCACTCCAGGACTCCTTCCCCCTTACTCAGGCAAAATAAAACAGACCAGCAAACAAAAAAGAATGAATCATCATGTCTTAATCACATTTTCTATTTTTATAGCACTCCGAATGAGATATTGTGTGTGTGTGTGTGTGTTTGTGGTTGGGGGTGGAGAACAGGTGACAAGAGCGTAGCTCAATCCTGCCTGCTCGGCTCGAGTGCTGATGAGCAGCTGGGGCCGTCCAGGCCGAGCTCCGCATGAAGACTGACAGCTGCCAGATTGCTTTCCGCCCCGTTGCCGCGTCGATGACCTCTGAAAGGCACACCACACCCAGCTTCAGCCATCCCCTACACACAACCGCCCACCCACCTGGCTCCCCTGACCGCGGCTGTTGGGAGAGGCCAGGCCACCAGGTCATACGCCCCCACTGGTGGCCTCTGACCAGAGCAAAGTATTCCGCAAATAGGCGGCGAGATGAGTGTGCTATCACTTGCCACGCATGCATATCATTGGCAACATTTTTTAACTGGTAAGCATTGGAGGAACAATGCATTTTAGGGACCGTTCGGTATTTATGGAATGGACCACCAGAGGAAAATAGGGGAGGGTCATGTCTTTTTATTCTTTGTTGAGGGGAGGGTCAGCCATTTTTTTTATTCTAGGAGGGAGGGTCACCCAACTTTTGTATTCATGAAAACAGCAATATTTGGGCCGTCGCCCATGGCCTCGCGTCTGATGGGCCTCACACCTGGCCAAAGATGACATTAAGCGTTTATTCTTTATTAACGCCTATTGTAGCCTAAGCAAAAAGCTTAACGTGGCTTAATGTCCTAAAACAACAATCAGTGATCACCAAATTTCTCTCATATTGTTCCTCATAATCACTAAGAATCTTAGTTACCTGACGTGACAGCATGTTTCTTCAATCTCCTTCACTGACACATATGGAAGGCTTAACGTCCCAAAACAACGATCAATGATCATCAAATTTCTTTCTCATATTGCTCCTCATAACCATCTATAAAAATGTATAAAAACTATAAAAGTTTTTTTTTTCTTTTGGAGCATGTCTGAATCCCATGACATAACATAGGCTACTGTAGGCTACCTCATAATAGGCTCGAGATATAATTCAAAAGGGGACAGATAGGCCTAGGCTACTGCACTTAAAAAGATGAACCTTCCCGAACTTTTAAATTACGATCAGTGACTGGCATCGGGTGAACAAAGCTTTTCGAAGTTGAACAGGCTATTAAAAACGATTTGCACACCTCCATGTCACAGGAGAGACTAGTGGGCTCGCCCTTCTATGAATTCAAAAAGACGTTAGGCTATACCTGCAAGCTGGCCTATGATTTCATGGCTGAGTTTGCGGCAAAGTAAGCAAGAAAATGTTTTTTATTCTGAGTCAGGATATGGTGAGTCAATGTCATTTATTTGTCCAATGTTAGCCTAAAGACCAGTTTCCATAGTGCACATCTTATCAATAATTTGAATGTTGAGTGTGTCCCAATTAATTAATTGCCCAATTAATTCCCCCTGTTAAAGTGCTTTGTTACACTAGTTTGGTTTCGTGATGTAGCCTATGATAAACGGCTTATGGCCAAATAGCCTACAGTATGTGACTCAGCTAATGTTACAGGCTATACAATTCCCCTCTTAGACAAGCTGGTGTAGCCTATTAGCCTACTATTAAAATGCACCGACAGGTAGGCTACGTGTAGTAGGCTGTCGCATGATTTCATGCGTGAAAAAGGCCTCGCACCTGTCAAGTTCGCGACGGCCCTGCAGCTCCACAGTGGAAAAAAAGTTAGGCCTACGTGATAAACCCGAAAAAGGTATGTTTCGGTCCCGGAGATTATTTGTGAAATTGTGCAAACGACATAGCCTAGAAATCATAGAAACAACAACATAGAAATCTAGACGCACCCTAGCGGCGGCAAATTAATTTGCTCAGCTTGTACGTCTAGTATCGAACCATAGGAATTTCTATTGGCTTAACACCGTGGATGACGGCCAATCACAGCGCTCTATTTCGTTAGAGAGTCTTAAGGCGGGCTTAACAGGATAACGACATCCTGCGACGGTGAACAACAAGGAAGGTGGCTATGGCAAACGAAGAGCGGTTGTTTGAATCGGCGTTGGCGTCAACTTTGGAGGAGTTGGACTAGTGCTTTTCTTTGAAAGTAGATCAACACAATGCACTTAAGTCATTCCTTTCGAAGAAGGATGTATTTGCCGTTTTGCCGACCGGATACGGATATGGTCGTAGCGCTGGCCTATTGCATGCCTAGGCAGTTTGAAAGACAATTCTCTGCCTGCCCCTTGGATTAAGCGAGGTGAATGATTCGACGCCAGACTATACATGTCAATGATATAGGATGGCCCGCCAGGCTACAAACGACAGCCTTTTCAAGGCATTTCAAAGGAGTGGTAGCATGCAAGCTCCCTAATTGACCCAGTATAGAAGGCATCAATAAATTGGTAACACTTTACTTGATGGGTGAGTTCATAACACATTCATAGCAGCTGTCATAAACTGCACATAAAGCATTCATGACTGTTTCATGAGACATGACTCAACATTCATACCAAACCTTTTATGAATGTGGAAGACAGAACGATGACAACTTGTCAAAATAAAAGTCCAACAATCGCAAAGCAGCATTTGTAAATATTTCATGAATATCTTATGAATACATCGAATGTCACTTTACAAGCTGTGAAGTATTCATAATTGCTGAATATAACACTGGGAGGTAAACTAGCCTACATTCAGCTGACCCGTATTTGTGTAACCTGGAATGGTTGGACATTCCCAGTAGCAAAAGATAAGAAATCATCTGCAAAGGTATCATAAAACAAATACATTTTTATGAAACAAATTATTTGCTTGACCATGTTCTGTCTTTTTGGCACTGGAGTAGCCCATTGACTCAGATGTGACGTGATCAGGTAAGAGGTTTGGAACAAAAACGGCAATGCTGCTTTGCAATTGGACTTTTATTTTGACACATTTTTGTCGTTCTGTGTTGAGGGTAGATGCGAAAGAGAAGTCGTGAGCAGGTGTAAAACACTCGGGAGAAGTCGGAGATGTTGAAAAAAGATGGGAATTTTATTGTTTCTCCCAATTAAGGCCAAAAAGGCAATAAAATTTAACAAAATTAGAGAAAACAAAATACTTTTAGAAAAATAAAGAAAATTGACATGGGAGTCAAAAAATATATATATCAAAATACAATAATGCAGCTGCTTCAAACACTTTCAAACAAGTCACTTTTTCTCTAGAGCCTATAACAGACTTATGTCCTCAACTCTAGCTCCCCCGACAGACTGAAGCGGTAGGTCTATATAGGCCTGCAGCGCACCCTGAAATTGGCACATACCAACACCACAGTACATTACAGGGGTGGCTCAGGCGAGTAGACAATAACAGCTTAAAAACAGCAAAAATGCACACATCTACTAAACTAGAAATTGAATAATATGATCTATATTGTTCTAGCTAATATTTGGCAAAGCCACAATATACCTTGACAGCTAATGAATTAATAAACTAAACTTCGGGTCACTTCCTATTGACCCGGAAGTCATAGCGTCATTTCAAGACATTTAAGCTTGACAATCGCGGCAAACATTCCTTTAAACAAACAAACAGAAGACGCCGGTAAGACAAAGATGGTATGTGAAACTATGTTACCTTTTTAAGCTAAATAAACAGACACGTAATGAACAGACATGTGTTGCGTGATTATTGTACCCGGTCATGATTGTGAAGTAAATGGTGTGGTTTTAAACAGTAAGAGATGTATTGATGGTTGTAGCTATAGCATTTTAATCACCGTAGTTTCAGATTTTAAGTGTGCACTAGAAAGCTATGGGATTACTGTGGGGGTTTTGATGAATGGCTAGGTTAACAGATGATATGGAAACAGTATGAGGATTAACGGAACACATAGACACACTAGACAAAACATAAACGCAACATTTGCACTTAGTCTTTGAGAACTGGCCTAGGTAGCGCACCGCTACCGTGATGGTAGCTATGCGCCCCGTCACACACACCCCCCCCCCTTAAGAGAGAGCGTCCAGGTCCAGCTCATGACGCGAAAGAAAGTCAGCAATGACATTGTCCTTTCCAGCCCTATACCTCACAGTAAACCTGTATGGCTGTAGGGACAGATGCCATCGGGTGATTCTGGAATTAAAATCACGCATGCGGTGTAGCCACTGCAAGGGCCTATGGTCTGTCTCCAAGACAAACTCTTTACCAACAAGGTAATATTTTAAAGTGTCCAGAGCCCACTTGATGGCAAGACACTCCTTTTCAATGGTGGAGTACCTCGTCTCGCGAGGGAACAGTTTGCGGCTAACAAACTGTATGGGTCTTTTGTCCTCCCCCTCACCCTGCAACAACACTGCTCCCAGGCCAATACCCGAAGCGTCGGTTTGTACAGTGAAGGGCAAGGAAAAGTCAGGACTCTGCAACACTGGTTCGTGGCACATGCTCTCCTTGAGGTTGTGGAAAGCTGCCTCACACTCAGCCGTCCAGACCACCTTGTTGGGGCTGGTCTTGCGAGTGAGGTCGGACAGGGGAACTGCTCGGCTTGAAAAGTTAGGGATAAAACGCCGGTACCATCCGACCAACCCCAGGAAAGATCTCACCCCCTTCTTGGTTGAAGGCGGCTGGGAGCTGCGAATGGCGTCCACCTTGCTGACCTGAGGACGTATTGTGCCACCACCCAGGACATATCCCAGGTAGCACACTTCAGACTGGGCAAGCTGACATTTGCTAGCATTCACTACTAGCCCAGCCTGATGAATCCTATGGAAGACATCTCTCAGGTGTTGAAGATGTTCTTTCCACGACGAACTGTGGATTATGACGTCGTCGATATAAGCAGCAGCGTAGTCCTCAGCGCCCCTGAGCACCTCGTCCATGAGACGCTGGAATGTTGCTGCTGCTGGTCCCAGTCAGCTCCTGACTCGGATACGAACTTCCGCAGCATCGACTTTAGGGTCTGATTGAATCTCTCAACCATGCCGTCGGTCTGCGGGTGGTAGGGTGTGGTTTTAATGCCCCGGATTCCTAACAGGGAGTACACCTGCCTCAACGCCTTGCTGGTGAAATTAGTTCCCTGATCGGTTAAGATTTCTTTGGGGACACCCACACAGGAGAAAAGTTGAATTAAACTATTGGCCACTTGTCTTGCCTTAGTATTTCTGAGGGGGAATGCCTCTGGGTAACGTGTGGCGTAATCACAAATTACTAAGATATAGCGGTGCCCTGCCCTACTCCTCTCTAAGGGACCAACTACATCCATGGCAATGCGACTAAAAGGGGTGTCAATAATTGGGAGACTGATGAGGGGAGCTTTTAAGCCTCTCTTGGAGCGAGCAGATAACTGGCACTCTGGACAGGACCTACAGTATTCTGCTATGTCCCTGCTGAAACCTGGCCAATAAAATCTTTACAGGATTCTATTCTCTGTCTTCTCCCTGCCTAGATGTCCTGACCTCGGAATACTGTGACCCAGATGTAACACTTTGACTCTAAGAGCCCCAGGAACAACTAACTGCTCTGTGTCTGCGCTCACTCGATACAGGTTCTCATTTTTGACAACAAAACACATGTCACCCTCCCTCATGGCTTCTCTAGCCTCATCATTGGTTTTAACAGACAAAAAGCAAGAGCTAAGTGTGGGGTCTTCCTGCTGAAGCTTCTTGAAGTCTTCACAAAAGACTTCAGTGCCCTCTAGTTGTGGGGAGGACAGACTTTCCTGCACTGCAGTACCTGCCACCTTTGCTCTACGCCTTGGACTTTTTAGGTTTGTCACCAGGACAACCCTCAAATGGCAACTCTGACCAAACATCAGAGTCTGGTTTATCTCTGGCCTGTGCTCTAGTTGTAACATAAGCACTAACTGTATTCACACTTTGCAGTAGCTCTGTAAGAACTGGCACATCCTGACCTAAAATTACAGGATAAGGGCACTTATCCAAAATCCCTACAGTTAACAAATATTTTTGGCCATTAATGTCTATGAGAACCTCGCTGGTCGGATGCTCAGATTCATCGCCATGGATGCAGCGGACTCTCACTTTGCCCACAGGCTGGACATCAGACTTCAAACAGGATTTACGAATGAAAGACTGACTACTTCCTGAGTCAACTAAAGCCTGCACTGTCTTTCCTTTTATCTTCACAGGGACGGTAACGTCAGAAGAGGTACAAGGTAAGTGCTTGCTAGGGCCAGGTAAGTAACATAGTCTAGAATCAGACACTTTCTTCAGTGTGCAGTTGGGCCTAATGTGACCTTGCTGACCACAACCGTGACATACAGGTACTCTAGGTGTTCCAGCTGGAGTGGGACTAACACTGGGGCTATTGGGGCTGTTGGAGGGCCTAAACACACGACCACTACCACCCACAGACTTACCAGAGGATGTCTTCTCAGGTTCTCGGTGGGCTGCTTGGTAGGGTCTTCTCCAGTCCTGCTGTTGCGGACCCAGGTGATAGTCTCTTCTGGATTGCCTGGCGCCCATGAAGGTCTCGACCAGGTCTGCTGCTTGCGCCGATGATTCTGGGGTGCGTTCTTTCACCCACACCTGAAGCTCGGGGTACAGCATGCCCAGGAACTGCTCCAGCACAATTTGGTCACACACCTGGTCCTTGGTTCTCGTCTCTGGAACTAGCCACTTCTCCATCAGGTCCTTTAGCCGGGCTTGCAGTTCTTTTGCCGTATCACCCTCCTTGATGGACTTGGAGCGGAAACGCTGGCGGTAAGTCTCGGCGCTGATGTTGAATTTGTTGAGAAATATATGCTTCACTTTCATGTAATCCTGGCTGTCTTCAAAGCACATGGCTACGTAGGCAGATCTGGCCTTAGCATTTAACAAGGGCACGAGGTACAATGCCCAAGTCTCATGGGGCCACTGACTTGCTGCTGCGAGCCTTTTGAAGGTGGTTAAGTAGTGCTCAATATCTTCGTCCTCTTCATATGGGGACATCTTAGGGGGTTTCCACACCCGCTGGAGGTTCAGAGGTGCGGCAAGGCCAAGAGTGGTGGAGTTGAGGGAGCTCTGCATCCTGGGTGCTGGGTGCTGACCTGGATGTGGCTGAGGAGTTGGTAAGTCCAGAAAAGGCATGTTGAGTGGATCAAAAGGCTGTCGAAGGGCGGGAGCTGGGCAGGTCAAGCTGCTGCAGTCCGGCGAGTGGCTGCCTCGTCACCTGCGTGGGTGCTGGATCGCTTCTCACCAGCTGCTGTAGTTGCTGGAATTGGTGCTCCATACTTTTCCATCTCCGATCTTGCCGGAGCACCTCTGCCTCTATCTGGTCCTGCTGCCGCCGCTGAGACTCCACCATCGTCCTCACCATCTTCTCCAAGTGATCGGTCCTGTCTTCTACCACAGGAGTGGGATGCTTGGATGACTCTGTGGATTTGGGCCTGGTCCCCATAGCTGAACCATCTCTAAGGGGTGCCGTACCTCTGCCTTGATTTTCCATCTTGACTCACCGAGTGCTGCTCAGACACTGTTTACCCGGAAACCACTGCCACCAAATGTTGAGGGTAGATGCGAAAGAGAAGTCGTGAGCAGGTGTAAAACACTCGGGAGAAGTCGGAAATGTTTGAAAAAAGATGGGAATTTTATTGTTTCTCCCAATTAAGGCCAAAAAGGCAATACAATTTAACAAAATTAGAGAAAACAAAATACTTTTAGAAAAATAAAGAAAATTGACATGGGAGTCAAAAAATATATATATCAAAATACAATAATGCAGCTGCTTCAAACAGACTTTCAAACAAGTCACTTTTTCTCTAGAGCCTATAACAGACTTATGTCCTCAACTCTAGCTCCCCCGACAGACTGAAGCGGTAGGTCTATATAGGCCTGCAGCGCACCCTGAAATTGGCACATACCAACACCACAGTACATTACAGGGGTGGCTCAGGCGAGTAGACAATAACAGCTTAAAAACAGCAAAAATGCACACATCTACTAAACTAGAAATTGAATAATATTATCTATATTGTTCTAGCTAATATTTGGCAAAGCCACAATATACCTTGACAGCTAATGAATTAATAAACTAAACTTCGGGTCACTTCCTATTGACCCGGAAGTCATAGCGTCATTTCAAGACATTTAAGCTTGACAATCGCGGCAAACATTCCTTTAAACCAGGGGTCGGCAAATAGTGGCCCGCGGGCCAATTTTGGCCCGCCATTGATTCTATCTGGCCCGCGAGATGACGTTAATTTGCTGTTGAATGAATTTTTTTTTTAACCCCATGTTTTTAAAAAGAAAAAAAGGCCTACAGCAATCCCATCAATTTCAAAACATTTATTGAGGTATAGATGATAGTCCTACTAAAGTGACAAAACAGGTGGAACATCCTTGCAGTTATCCATGACGCACAGGTCGGAACGGTATTGGCACGCGAGTGCGCGTAATCTTGTGCAAAAAAAAAACAACAGTGTCCTGTCTCCCTCTTCCAGTGGGCAAGGTCAAAAATAGCCTATGTTTCGTTAAATTAATAGGCTTGGCATTAAGAAATGCAGGCAGGCTCAACACATACCTCTGCTTCCATTCTTCTTTGTAGGTCCTGCATTCTGAATCAATTTTTCTTTTCAAGGCTTTTGACAACGACATTTTGCATCGATAACTAGCATATAGCAATGTTCAGCTAATAATTTACACGTCATCCAAAAGAATAATATTTGTAGCCTACACATTAGTTACGGCAAGTTGCTAGGCAAGTCGCCTGTTTCATGAGAGACGACAGGAGATGCAGCAGGCGGCATAAAAACAGCGCACATAAGCAAATAAACGTTTTTAATGGAATTAAATTAAATGCATTTTAAAAGTTAGATGATGTTTATTTTAATATAATATAATAATTAATAATTTAAATAGTAGGCCTATAGCCCCCCCCCCCCCCCCCCCCATTACAAAAGCTATGGCCCGCGATGCCATTGTCTGAAAAAAAATTGGCCCGGGTCCAAACGTAATTGCCGACCCCTGCTTTAAACAAACAAACAGAAGACGCCGGTAAGACAAAGATGGTATGTGAAACTATGTTACCTTTTTAAGCTAAATAAACAGACACGTAATGAACAGACATGTGTTGCGTGATTATTGTACCCGGTCATGATTGTGAAGTAAATGGTGTGGTTTTAAACAGTAAGAGATGTATTGATGGTTGTAGCTATAGCATTTTAATCACCGTAGTTTCAGATGTTAAGTGTGCACTAGAAAGCTATGGGATTACTGTGGGGGTTTTGATGAATGGCTAGGTTAACAGATGATATGGAAACAGTATGAGGATTAACGGAACACATAGACACACTAGACAAAACATAAACGCAACATTTGCACTTAGTCTTTGAGAACTGGCCTAGGTAGCGCATCGCTACCGTGACGGTAGCTATGCGCCCCGTCACATTCTGTCTTTGACATTCATGAAAGGTTTGGTATGAATGTTGAGTCATGTCTCATGAAACAGTCATGAATGCTTTATGTGCAGTTTATGACAGCTGCTATGAATGTGTTATGAACTCACCCGTCAAGTAAAGTGTTACCAAATAAATTGTTAGGGAGAGTCATGCGTTTTTTCTCAATCACTTTGGAGGGTCATAGAAACATTTCTTGCTGGCGAGGGAGGGTCATGTCTTTTTTGGAGAGGGAGTTAAGTCATTTTCCGACGAATGACCGTCGCAGGAAGTTGCGTCATAACAAAGGGACGTCAGACCCTCTTGTAACAGCTACTCGGTGATACTGCAGACTCCTAAAAGTAGTTAGAAAATAAGGCAGAAAAACGACAAGTTTCCTCATGCTGCTTCCTTATGTTGGAATATGCAAAAATGTACAAACAATCAAGAGGATGCTTTCTTGTATGTGATTTCTGCAACAGTGATACTGCAAACGTGTTGATAGCCTATTGTTGAGCCTATTTTTATGCTGTAGCCTAGTGTAAAGCATGTCACACTAGACTAGCCTACAGAAAACTAATTGATGTGATATAACGATAACTTGTATGCCTACAATGGTTTATTAAACATCGTAGTCATTTATTTAGTCAGTCATCATGTTCATGTTAATGAATAGGAAGGACATCTAAACGATACCAACATTTAAATAAACCAACATTTCGCGCAATATCTGCCGTGAGTCCCTATGCGTGAGTCACGAGCTCCTCAGCTGACTGGCAGATCACGTGGACAGTCAGTCGCGATCGATTATTTAATAAATACATGTGAATTACGAATAATAATAAAAAGATTCTACCTAATGTAACTATTTTTTCCATGAACTGTAAAAGAAAACACGTTTTTCCCCACTTTATTCTCCATAAAGAGTAAAGTAAATGATGTACTTATTTCTGGAATTGACGTCACTTCCTGGACTCGTCTGAGGCTGGTCTAATGGGTCATTCGTCTCTATAAGACTTAACTCCTACTGCTTTTTTGACTAACGCTCCCAAAACTCCTCCGGTGGCCCCTTAAATAAACTAGATGTACCGCATAGCGGTACAAAATATGACTGCCACTCAGTCCTGTACATCCGTTCCGCGAACATAAATCACACTAATCAATTTGTATCCATCTTCTACTCCACCCCCACTCTTGAAACTTTTGTGTATGCTTGTTTGGCATGCCTGTGTGTGTGTGTGTGCGGGCCGCACAGCAAGTAGCCTGCTGGCGCTGTGAAGGTGAATAGATTTATAGCACTAGCCAAAAAATTTGAAACATTGTTATAAAACTTTTAAAATCTCTAAACAATCACAAGTAGGACAGTTCATCACAGTTCATCCATTGCAACTGGACTGATGAAAGGTCATGTACACCTGTAGGCTACATTGTATTTGGGGAAAGCAGAAGGTATCAGTTTTACATTTTTTTATTTTTTTTATTTATTTATTTATTAACAAACAAAACAATCCCTGTCATTTCCATGCAGTTTTCAACAGCTATCAAGAAGAGAGGTCATGCCATGGATTTTTGTGAATGTTTCTTTTTCTACATATGCACGATTTTAGTCATCTTTAGTTCATATGATATTCAACTTTATTGTCAATGCACAAATTAAATACCAATAGTCTAAAACGAAATGCAGTTTTACATCTAACCAGTGGTACAAATAACTGACATGTCCAAAAGGGCCTTCATGAAATGCGTTGCTAGACTGTTCACATTTTAACGGGCCAAGTTGAGAGCTGCGTCCGTTATTGTTCGTGGGGAAAATACTGATGGCCACTGGTTGAAAACACCTGGCTTACAGTATCAAGCGGACTTAAGCTGCCACCTCTTGGCGAAAAGTTGTAATACATTTCACCCAGCTGCATGAATCACAGAAAGCGCGAATGAAGTGGCCACTTCTAAATGGGACCCACTGTACAGTAGCTGAAGGTCTGTGGCTAAAGCAGCCATAATGAAAGTGTTATCATTGTTGGGATACTTCCCACACACACGTGCTTTATAATCGCATAGACTACAACTACCAAGCTGGAATCAAAGCACATCGATTCACCTCTCAGTCACACCCTAAACAAGCACTTCAAACAAACAAGCGTCTCAGTCTCACGCATGTATAGCCATAGGCAAAACTGTATCAGACGTAACGTTAGTAAATCATCCATCGCACAGAATGATTTTTGTAGCACGTGCAATAGGTACAGCCCTGCCCTGAATACATCTCTCAAAGTGCGCTCAAAAACATTTGGTTTAAATGGAGATGTCGCCTAGCTCATCACTGCGTTAATAAATCTACATTGTGACAAGTTGACACAAATGATTCACTTTGACGAATTTATGTAGTCTAGTCAATTACGTCGTCTCAGCCCTAGTTACTTTACTTTGAGCCATGCTCTTCCTTAATGTTACTTGAAACACCTTTGAAAATAGAGGATTGTTTGGGAATGAATGTTAGCTCAGATGCTTTTTGAGACTTTTTGTGGTCTTACTGTAATGCAACATTTTACAAAGCACTGACAGGGCCACCAAGGACTGTGAGCGAATCAACAGCAGAAAAACCTATTTAGCAAGCAGAAATGTCCCGGCCTGTTTAGGATGCTTCATAGACAGGTTATCTTTCAGGTAGGCTAGGCCTATATTTTCCATTAGAAAACCATCACGTTAGCGAACGCGTTGTGACTAACTCACTTAGCTCCTGTAGGCTATATGGTCAGACAAGAAGATGACAGTCAAAAGATACAATTACAGAGCTGATATCAATTTGCTTGCTAACCGCATTTATGGTTTTCTACAAATACACTGGTCAATAATCAAATTGGCCTCCATCACTCAACCAATGCTAACGGTAAGCCTAACATTATTTTACCTAGTGTAACACCCTCCCTATGGGGAGACGGTGACTACGCCAGCCCTTAAGTTATACCTAGAGCTAGGGGAACTCTGAAGCAGAAAACAGCACTACCACTGATTACAAACGGCACATCTTTTTATTTATAAATATTTGTAAAGTTCATTTTCTTTCTTTTGTTAAGGTAAAATGACACACACTTACACAATAAGACAGACTATAAATAGACGTACACCACCTAGTGGCTGAAATTATCACAGTCTCTAGCACAGCCTGTAGTTATCCCAGAGCGCTCAAGTAAGACACAGTTGAGAACGTGATTCAATTGTACACTGCAATTCGAGTGTTAAAACACTGCATATCATTCAATACAATACAAACTCCACCACAAGAATACACAGCAAATAGGCTACTATATAGTCCACGGGCAAAGCCCCACACCACTCGTTATAGATGAGTGCCCATAAATACTACAAGGCCTGCTAGATGACTGAATAGGCCAGCCAGAACAAACGGACATAAAACACAAAACAAGAAACAAAGAAATAAATGAAAGTAGCCCCCTCCTCTACCTGCGCAGCCGACTAGCTGCGCCAAACAAAAAAAAGAATAACCATACGTACTGACACATACAACCCTTGAGCAGAGCGCAAATAAACAAAACAAACTAAACAACTAAAGTAAAACAAACAGCGGCTAGTAGCAGTAATGCGTGAACCCACTGGATCTAGGAGAAACAAAACAATATTCTCGCATTACAATACATACGCTCATTGGAGCAGAAATAAAATGCATTTATTTGATAAAGTATAGGTTAGTCCAAACTAACCTACATATTGGACTGATTGTTACAGACTAATTTTAATATATCCCACGTAATACAGAAGAGTAATACACTTGCCTACGCGGCAGCTGCCACGAGAACAAAGAAACATACCATTTTCCAAACAGTGCGTCTTTTTTCTTCCCCAGCTGATCGCGGCCCGTCTTCTGTCTAGCTCTAATGGACAATATATACGGTAAGTAGGATATAGTGTAACAGCTTGGCCAATAGGTTTTAAATAAAACATAAACCACCCGTCCTACCTCAAACAAACGAACCGGTGAGCATGGCAAGAGGACAAACAATCTTCCCAAGCGAGCTCCCCCTGATCGGTGCACACCTTGCTTCCGGGAAGCAGCAGATTAGGAAACCGCGGCCATGTCCTACACCATTTAAATACTCATGTCAATCACAGCTCATTCATTGAGAAAAAAAAATCCCAAAACCCTGCCTCCCTCCAAGGAGTGTCAGACACCCAAAGCGGCCAGCTAGTGTACTCTCCCACACTAGGTCGTAGGTATACAACTTGTATAAGATTAACGTACCTGCAGTTAAAACCAAGCATGTCCGATAAACATTCTCAGATTTATTTCGGCTTCAAGAAGAAATGGGACTTACATTTCATGTGAAAATCATCCTACCCTATCTACCTATCCTATACTGGAAATGCTGCCAAATATTTGGTTTTCCTTTAATCCTACTGAATTTGTAATTATGTATCGGCTGTTCTAATTGCCGATACCGATAGTATGTGCGTGCCTGTGTGTGTGTGTGTGTGTATGTGTGTGCACCACCATCTACAGGCCAATGAGTGTACAGTCACTAAATGTACACATAACTTCATTTTTTTAGACCCCCCCATGGATGAAATTCGAAACGAAACTTGGCATACCCCCAGAGAATGTCAGGTTAATCATACACATTTGGTGCAGTTCTGAACATCTTAACTGAAGAGAGGGGCGATTAAAGCAGAATGATATTGCATTTTCATTTTTTACCAGGGGGGTGCAAATCACAAATGAGTGATTATGGGCTAGGTTGATGTGGGCCTTTGAGACCAACATACCATAAAAATGTCTTCATCCTCGGTGCCACGGTTCAGGTAGTTATGTACGAAAAACTAGGGGGGCTACATACCCACCAAATTTCATGTGTTCGGTGTCCCGGGTATCGTTGACCAAAAGGGAAGTAGATGACGGGAGAAAAAAAAAACTTCGACAATCCCTATATGACCGCTTCGCTAGCGGCGGTCATAATAACGATCAGTCCCTTATTGAGAGGCACCGAGAAAATAGAACTGAATCGTAATCAGCTGACAGTGACAGTGTTCCACTACGCCACTGCCAGGGCAGCATTAGGTGGCGTGAAGCATTAAGTGACATTTAGTGGGCATCAGTGAACAGAGATAGCGGCTAATATAACGGGCCAAAATAGGCTTTTCCTCCTGAATGCCAAGGAGGTTTGTCCGATTCTGGCTTCAGCTACCCAGGGAATAACTACTGTGGACAGACATAGGTAAACAAGAAGTGGGAGTAAAGCCAAATAAATGCTGAGTTTTTTGTAAAAGATGTGTGTTTCTGAGGCTAAAAGCTTTAGCTCGGCTTTGTGGTTAAGAGTCAAAAGAAGCGAAGTGTAGTGAAGGTTCTTGTCTGTCTGGTGAAAGTGTTTGTCGTGAGACTGAATGTCATTCACAATGCGAAGACACCTTTTCTTCATCCATCAAACCAACCTCTATTTTACTGACACCATATTTTCAGTGGATGATCCTTTTTCTTTTTTGCACTTTTACTTATATTTCTGGGATAATTGTAAGATGGTGGGGCAATTACACTGTGCTTTCTCTAGGATTAATTATTCTATCCTCAACCCCTGCATGAGTTCTTACTGCCTTTAATGATGTCTGTTTCTGGTCTTATAATAAAGAAGTCTAGGATTAAGAATCCTATATTGTGTGTAGGTGTGCGCAAACTATTGATTAAAGTTCAAATGAATTAATTTGAATTAAATTGAAATGCTTCTTTGAGATTCCAGTGTTTTTGAGCGCGTCATGTTTCCTTCATCATGGAATAAAAAATGAATTAGTCTCACATTTTGCAATGGATGGTTTGCCAAAAACAAAAATATCTCATGTGTGTGTGTGTCCATGCACTACTCCTCCAAAAAAATCATGAATTAATGACTTCAATAATATTCCCACTCAAGTTGGATTTCTTCCAGAGATTTTAAGTAGGCAGAAAGACGTACAATGTTCTTTATGTTTATTTTCCAAGGCAGCGTGTCATTTTCTAGAGCGAAGAACTAATCATCTTTCACTTACACTGAATGGCTTGACAGTAGCATTCATATGCTTAACACATCACTACCACTCTAATTGGAAGCTACAGTACCTCAAGAGGTTGCCGAGGTTGCCGGAGAAATAATGAATTCTTAATAAGAAAAGGAATCAATATTAGTCAAAGTCATTAATAAAATAATTACCCAGACTTTAGACCAGTGAGTGTGTAAACAGATGCTGACCGCTTGCTATTCTTCTGGCGTATAGTCTTGTCTACATTCATTTATATTTTGTTTTATTTCAATAATGCCATTATATTTTAATGACAGCGTTATATTTATTTTATTTTTTTAAACAAATCATACTCTTATGTCCATGAGGTGTCTGACTTGCTGTGAGGTTCTGGACTTTGAAAAATGAAGTAAGTATTCCCATTCCCATTTAATCTGTTTTTGTTTTTTTTAATCCAGTTAAAGATTAATCCTGTGAAATGCCATGATCAACCGTTTCTCTGAGATAGAATAACTGTCTTGCTCATGTTGACAACCACTTTCACTCAGTGCTGTTCATGTGGAGACAGCTGTCAGACTATTCAGTGGCATTGGTTGCCTGGATACCACATCTCTGGAATACTGTGATTAGTTGTTTATGAACATGAAGTAGATGGCACTTTAAAACATTTTCTGCTGCAATGTTCTGCATTTTTTTTGGCCATTCTTGTGCTGCGTGAGGTTTGGCTGTGAAGTGCAGAATAACTCTGGTCAGAAATGCTCAATCAGAGATGCATTTTTTTCTGATTAGTTGGATAAAACTAGATTGAGAGTTAGACATGCACAGGCACATCATTTCCACACAGTTGTAGAAGTGTGATTTGTGTGTGTATGTGTGTGTGTGTGTGTGTGTGCAAAGAACACCTAATTCTGTCTAAGTCTCTATCCATTTGAAGACTACATCAATCAAATTGAGACAGCTCACTATATTCGTCTCATTCGACATTCATAAGATATCTCTCTCTACTCTATCTCAGACCACTGTAGTCTGGCTCTAACTGTGAGCAGATCTATATCTATGTTCTCTCTTAAGGGAAGCTCACTTCATTTATTATACGATCATTATTGTAGGTGTGTGTGTGTGTGTGTGTTCTCGTGCATTTTATTACATGTGATAGCATAACCCAAAGCAGACCTTTAAATAAGTCATCAGAATTTAGTCATTCAGTATTAGTTAACCCTAGAATATGTAGCCTAAAACTTTGTGTTAGTCTGTACTCATAGCAGGTTGCACCTCTATCTGTGGTCCAGCATTTCCGAGTGTAGGGACTGTGAGTAGGATTGTTCAAAGGGAAAAGCTTGTCAGAAGCTTGTCAACAGTGCTGGCTGGTAGACCTCCCTGTCTCTGCCAGAAGAGTGTGAATTATCTGGACTGGATGCTGGCCTTTTAGAATAGCCTGTTTGTGTTTCGCAAGCTGACTAGCTTCCGTTGTACACAGGGAAACAACAAAGTTGCTCTCGTGTGGTAAACCATATGTAGCTTAACATTGCTTGGGGTCGTGGAGCAAAATAAATAACTTTGGCTATTTTCATTTTTATATTTGCCTGTTTGGTCATTCCGTTGCTCAGTTTGCTGTTTTGGTTCTGATTATTCTGGACTCACATCACCTCTGAAGTCTGTTTCATGTTTTGCTTTCCCCATTCCTTGTCGTTTTGCTAAATAATGAAATAAATGGAGAGAGGTTTTATTTTAGGCTGGTTAAATGGAAGTTGTGATGGGAGCGCTGAAAATAGAGGAGGCTGCACACCTCAAACTCTCACGTTGCCTTACTCGACCCCCAGGACATGCTGTGGATGAGGGCCAAATAAACACATTCATTAATTAAGAACTCAGAACTTTGGGGTGAAATACCTCACAATCTATTTTGTCACACGCACACACACACACACACAAACACACACACACACACACATACACACACATACACACAGACGTTTGTGTCATTGCCACAGACAAACACAACAGTAGGAACAGTTTGCAGGCTAGGCCACACACACATAATATTTGTTTTTCTGTTCATTTTCTTCAGGCATGGAAGAAATAAAAAAAATAAAAATAAAAAAAGGCCAGTGCTATTTTATCCAAGCTGTCATAGCATGGACTAATGGAGCAAAAACATCCCCATTACCCACACTTATCATGGCCATGTAAATGCAGCCCAGTCACTGGAAGCTTTCTGACCTAGCGCTAATACTATCTCCTCTCTACAGACTCATCACAATTATGCTCTCGAGTCTACACAGAGCCACATTGGGCCTTCCACCCACATCACACACACACACATACACACACACGCACACACACACACACACACAAAAACACACAAACACACACAGGCACACACACACACACACAGGCACACACACACACACAATAAACACACACACACAGGCACATACAGTACACGCAATAAATACACAGACACGCTCATAATATCACCAACAAAACACCTTTAAAATACTACAAAGTGAGATGCTTTTAATTTAAATTCCACCTAACTTGTCCATTAAAAACTGAGTGTTGTGTGTGTGTGTATATGTATATATTGTTTATAAAAGCCTGAAACTTCAAAAAGAATGACAAAGGAAAATATTGTTTAGTTGTTGAATGTGTTTTTCATGTTCATTAACTGAAATATTGAAAATATTAAGAGTTTACAATAATAAAGAGTTTGCAAAAACGGGGTTTTAATTGTAGTTCTGATGCTGATGCCAAGCGGAACCCAGACAGCCATCAGCATAATTCTGACACACAAAAGCGTCACTTTCGAGACGTGATAAAAGGGAGCTGTTTGAATAGATGTTGACAAAGACGAGTTGAAGAGGAATAAAGCTCGCTTGCGGAAATAAACGTGGCAGGAATGAAATGAAATATAAATACATTTCAAAGGTACACTGTCGTGAGGCAAGGGCTACTTCGTGATTTGGGGTGTGTGTGTGTGTGTGTGGGGGGGGGGTGGTAGTCACATGTAGTTTTCTTGTCAGTTTCTGAAAAGCTATGCCTGGAACATGGAGAAATATAGTCAACTAACTCGAACCTCCTCTGAAAAGCTATGCCCAGGACATGGAGAAACTCTAACCTCGTCTAAAGGGCTATGCCCAGGACATGGAAAAATATAGTCAATTAACTCTAACCTCCTATACAGAAATGTATGCACAAACATGACCAGTATCTCCCATGGTTCAGACTATTGACACAGTCCCTGCGGACAAGTGTTGTATAACAGACATATAGTGCCTAGGTGCTTAGCTTACATTATTAGAGGGCTAAGAGATAGCATTAAGGTTTGTCTCAATGCTGTCCTGTTTCTTTGCAGTGAAGATTAGCCATTGCTTGGGGAACTCGAAGCAAATGAAACACAGCGAGATAGAGAAGTCAGTCACAGGGCTCAGCTCCATGTCTAGGCTAATGTGTACTAGGGTGCATCATTTGCCCCACTTTTTTAAATTTTTTTGAAAATCAATCTGTACCTAGAATAGATTTTTTACACTAACTAAATTAAACTTCCATGAGAAATTTTATAAAATTCTATTGATATCTAAGGGGTCCACCGAGCCTCTGAAGTTTCCAACTAACAACGGACATACAAATATCATTTTTTTCTTAAATAACGGCAAAAATAATAGATCTAGCCCTATAATG